>NC_135212.1:19075547-19223047 GCF_052324685.1 Brachyhypopomus gauderio
TCTGCTTGCGTGGCCTTTACAAAGGGCTATGAAAAACAGGAATGGCCTCACACTCACTGGCCTGAAAGCACCCAGCTGAATGACTGGTTCATATGTTGTTCCACGTACGAAGCATGACAGTTCATCTTCGGTGCACAACGTCTTCCTTTTCCTCTGGAATTCGCCGTCAGCCGGGGTTGAGCGTGAGCATGAGCCCTCGCGGGGGAGCGGTAAACCCACCGATCGTTCCCGCAGGGCTCGCCCGGAGGCCGCCTTCATCAGCGGCGCAGGACCAGCGAGGACTCGGCCGTGGTACCGGCGTCCGGTCACACCATCCTGCTGTGCTCAGCTCCATTAGATTCCCTCCGGTGCACCACCATTAGCTCTTTATGTGCCATTTGAGGAGGGGCATGGGGACAGGGGGAGGGTGTAAAATTCATGCGTTCAATATTGTTATGATTGCTGATACTTAGAAGTGGTCAGCGGTTCTGTCGATGGAGCGCACCAAAGGTAGGAACACGTGCCGCGGTAATAGGCCACCGAGCCGCGCGCTTAGAACCCGCTGGAGCGTTGCGTAGTCCTTATTGAGCACTTCTAATTTCTCCAATGGGCTGCCGCCCTGAAAGTGGCTGGCCTGTCTGTGAAAATAAGCACTGTTTTTAATTGTTTTTGGAGGCAGGTGATGACCTCAGCGCGACCTTTCCTGCAAAAAAATTAAAAAACGAACGAAGCAGCACTCCAAAAGAAAGCACCTGGCCTCTGATAAGCACCTCTGGACAGATCCGTCTGATAAGCATACGAAGAGTGAAGTCATAATAAAAACAAGCCAAGAGCTTGGCGAGTGATTACAAAAGGTCCGTTTTAACCATTAGCTTGCGATAATGTGCTGATGGCTTGTGATTAAGTAAACATGGAAAACAGACAGACAAAGGCCGCATGCTTCAGATCATTAGCTAAGCTGATTGGGAGTCTGTGGGTCATGTGTCGGTGTTTGGGCAATGGGCAAGGTAGCTTGTAACTGTGCTCATGAGTGCTGCGTGAGATAAATGTGAGACTTAGAATCCTAGGAGAAGTCTCCCGACTTCATTTTCACCATTAGACCGGAGAGCACTGAGGGTTTTTTACAAGCACCCAACTCAACCAGAAAAAATTATTCATTTATTCATCTTAGAAGAGAAACATCTAATGCGGGTGTGCAGTTTAAACTGAGTTTACTTTTTTTTTTACCTTGGAACACAAGATAAATTTATTAAAGTTAAATGCATATATTAATGATTAAAGCCAGTGATGTACCCTTGTATCAGTGTAACAGTGTTGCCGTAGAACATCCATTGATTCAGCTCAGGGGAATATCCTTCTCACCTCAAATGCATTAGCACTACCATCAATAACTGCAAATCAGTGGGGAGTCTTCCTCTTATAATCCTTAATGGATGGAGGACCATGCCGTCTGCTCTGCTATTTCTCCCAGCTGTAATTATGGACCACAAACTGGACTGTATGTGCAAAACTGTGAAATCCATCAGGTGCTTTGCGCATGTCAGTCAAATGTAGGATATGCAGATCCTCAGAAGCCCCTCAAAACATCACTGCTATTTTCATGTATGATAAAAATGAGGCCTGCCTTCCAAACCCTGTGTCTACTCTAAATCCTGATAACCATTTCATCACACAACTTCTGAGAGTATTTCCTCATCTCCTCTCCATTTGATGTCTGTAATTGTGTTAATAAGGCTATAGTCTTAGCAGACGTATGATGCAAACCATAGACTTGAATGGAGCAAAGATATTCATTCAGTAGACATTTCAGTCTGTTACACACACACACACACACACACACACACACACACACACACACACAGTATTTTTATTCTACTTGTGAGATATTTTCATTCATTGTAGATTACTGCAGGTTAATAACTATAGGCCTACACCTAACCCAACCTTAAATAACATACCCAAAAGAAGCCAAATGTCACCACTAAACTTCAAATGTTCATAGGAACATTTTAAATACATGCCCCACTCCCCACCCCATACATACATACACAGAGACCATCTGAGTCAGCAGAGATGACCCACTGTGTCCGCCCACCTTTGCAACGGTGGCCTAAATAAGCTTTCTCTGCAAACATGAAACTCAGCTATTTTTTTCTCTCTCTCCAGGCGCAAGACATCTGCTCGATATCAGGAATGGAGAAAGATGTTTAGGCCTGGGAGGCTGATATTTAGACGTTTTCTCAGAGCATGTGAGCAGCGTGGAGTAGCTGTTTATGCAGAACGGGGAGCTGTTCTGGAGTAGCAGGTCTCCTGCTTTTGGAGGAGATCTGCCTTGGCACAGACTACTTCTCACTCATATTTCATGTCTGTCACTGTTTCAATTACTCCTGACACTTTCACTACACATCTCTGACAATTTGTTTCACTATTTTTATTTGCTCTGCAAAAAAAAAACAAAAAAAAAACGAAGCAATTGTTGAGGTTTGCTTAATAACCTTTGTATTCAAATTTCCGCCATATCACAGCCTTATAAAAATCTCAGCCTGGAATAGATGGTGGTGTCCTATCTGCATTTAATTTAGATACATGCCACTCTCTGAATTGTTGCAAGATGGCAACATGAGATATGAAGTAGCAGGTAATTCATCTTGCTGACTTTTGACGTGGCACAGGAATAAGAGAGATTTCCTCTTCCTCTACACACATCTGGTGGGGTGTGCATCGGCGCCTGGTGTGCACGTGTGTGTGTGTGTGTGTGTGCGCGTGCACGCGTTTGCATAAGTACACGTGTGTGGGCGTGTGGTTAAAGCTCTCATAAATGTTAATCTGTGCATTCCCATGGATCAGCGCCTCTCCAACAGAGCCGTAGACACCGAGACGTGCGGGGGGGAGGCGGGGGGGGTATTGGTGGCGGAGGGCCGGGGCCTGCGTCCAAAAGCTTCCGATTACGTGAGAGTCAGACACTGCTGTGATGCACTTCCTCGTAGCTTTGAATGAAGTTTGCTTGCAGCAGTTGATTTCCTGTGCTGGTATTTTCTTCTTCTCTCTCCCTTCAGTTTTTGAATAATGTTTGTTTCTGGAGATATCCTCAGGCAGAACACCCGTGTAAGCTATAAATCTTTGATATGGTAGAGGATAGAAGGACACCATAAAACATGAAAGGATAGGGTTGCTATTGCTACCAGCAGTGCGATGCAAACTGTGACTTTGGAACTATGGGGTGCTGATAATCATATTATATCACGCTTTGGTGCCGTCGGTCGTGCAAAGTTTCAGGTTTGTGTTGGTCGTGGTGGAAGAAAAGATGACATCTCACATGTCAGAGAAAATCTAAAAGAAAGAAAGAAAGAAAGAAACAAAGAAACGTGTTTGTCATGCGTGATTGATGCCGGGCTATTGGTTCTCATTTTATCTTGACTGAATACCTAGATGCTCGGGCGTATTGGATGCGTCTGTGCTCTTGCGTGGATGCGTCAGATCCCACGCAATGTAAAAGGCATGTCATGAGTTGGGAGCTCAGAGCATCATCCTCCATAGACAGATGGGGTTAGGCCTCCACCCATCCTCTGCGACCCAAGGGTTCCACGCCTCGCCCCAGGCAGGGAGCAGATGGTTGGGGATAAACGCTGCTCCTGAGCCTGATCCCCGATACCCAAGACATCGAGCACGCCGAGTCCTCTGCCGATCGCACTGCACAGCACAAGCTCGCGCTCACTGTATGGGCTGCTGCCTGTAGCTTAAATGCTGCACAGTGCAAACGATCTCGCGCTGCCCATGAGACCTTGGATTTAATCCAGAAATTGAGAAATGAAATGAAAATGAAACTAAACAAACAAACAAATATTTAGTGGGTGGGAGAGTAAAAACTATTAGCCAATATCACGTCATGTTCTTTTCGTGATCCCTTCAAATCCTGACGTGGGAGCACAAGCCCTTCCTCTGCCTGAATGTTCGGTAATTTAGGGAGGGAAAATGAGTTGACATCATTTTAAGTAGATAATTGAGTGCATTCCTGTCACCTTTGGTTTGATAAATGCAGCACTATTCTCCGAGCGGGTTATTAGGAATTTTGCTGTTTAGTCCACATGTCAGCAAAAATGTTTAATTAATGAAGCTCCTCTATTGTCCTAATCAGAAATGACAGGATGGTCTCTGTTTACATATTTACCCAACTGTAAGGAAATTACATCAAAAAGCCCCCAGGACAAATGTCATTAGAAAAGTGTAAAGGTGGAATTACAGTCTACTTGAGCAACAAATCAAATTAGGAAAGAGAAGAGGCACTATCGTCAGCAGAAAAGCTGATTTCTCTTTTGTCACCATAGAATGTTCAGCGCGTGTAAACCCAGGAAGGCAGTCCGTAATTGGTACACATCAACTTCACATAACAGACGCTAACTGTGAGTTAATTCAAGAAGATATCATTTTTGGTGCGGTGCAATTTTATGTCCATTTTGGGTCTCTTTCTTAACTAAATGAATTTATTTTATTTTAATGTAATAGTTGTCCTACCATTTTTATCCTTGTAGTACAGCACAGACTGAGGACAAGGCCGGGCACTCAAACACAGGGAGAAAAAAAAAACTGTGTATCCCATCATCCCATCAAAGACAACACGGCCCGGTCCGTTTCTTCTCAGTGAAAGAGCGGCTTTTGCAGCAAACACAATATTATTATCCCAGTTTCATAACTAATGTAACATCAAAGAACGTCTGGCCTTGAGTTGCGCGGACGACGTCGTCCGAACAAAGACGTACACCGCTGCAGCACAGGGGAGTGTGCTGGCACTAGTAGGCTTTTAAGCATGATGATAGCTCAGCCCTCTCTCTCCCGGCACCGTATACAGTGTGCACAGACAGCGCCTACTCCATCAACGTCTGGCCTGATCAATGAGATGCCATGGAGGATCTATACCGCTTTGCCATGTAATCAAATTGCACCTATGTCGTTGGGCTCAACTGTCCAACTGCGTTTGACTATTCACTTGCCAATATTAGTTTGCTTTTTGCCTCTCCTGTAATTACTTGTATGCTTAAATTTTTGAGGGGTTATTATTTTTAACTCCCTGAATTGTAGCCTTTTTGGACTGTGGACACTAGAGACTGGGTGCAAATGACATTGGCACAGCTTGGTGTTGATCGCACATACAGTGGCGTAGCACCATGTGTTACTGATGAATAAGCCTGCTTTCTCAGCATGGGACCACAAGCACATGGCCTATGTGTTTAAGTGTGATCTCACCTCCAGACTTCTGCTTCCACCTTGCTTTAGTATAACCGCTGCAATTTGGAAATCTGGAAATCAAGATCAATGGTGCTGTTTTGTCCAGACGTGATATCAATCAATCAATCAATCAATCAATCAAAATGTATTTATATAGCACTTCTTACAACAGTTGTTGTCACAAAGCAGCTTTACAAGTATCTGAGTCCAAGCCCCAGTGAGCAAGCCAAGGGCCTAAGAGCATGAGGAAAAAACCTTGAGAGGAACCAAGACTCAGGGGGGAACCCATCCTCCTCTGGCTGATGCTGGTCACCATAACAACAGTAATTTAAGAGATAGATGTGACGCACAAAGGAGGAGGCACGACGAGCGTAGAAGTGGTGACAATGAAACACTTTAATAAACAAGAAATGAAAAAGTTCAGGACTTATAGCGCAAGCACGCAAACACTCACTCACACTGGCATGAACTTTAGACAAAGACGAGCACAAGACATTGTGCGAACGCACATTAAATAGGTGATTAACACATACCCTCGTGATCACGAGACAAGGCACAGGTGAGACTACAAACACGTTCACAGACGACCCACACCCACGGAACAACAAACATGGACATAACGGCACGCAGACAACGTAGCGACACGCCCACAAGGAGGTGTCACCGAGACAAAAGACAAATAAGTCATAAGAATGATGAATAATTCTCATCTTTGTGAGTATTTATATATGTGTTCTCTATGTAATTCCTATTCTTAAGAGTCCTAGACTTCTTGATAGTCCATGGGTCATGGAGATACAGCTGTGCCAGGGGAGAATTCGGGGTGGTGAGAAGGGCCAGAGCAATGGGTTGATCCTGCACCCATAGCTGGTTAGTCAGAGCAGTGGGTTGATCCTGCATCTATAGCTGGTTAGTCAGGGCAGTGGGTTGATCCTGCATCCATAGCTGGTTAGTCAGGGCAGTGGGTTGACCCTTCATCCATACACTGTAAAAAATCTTTGTTTGCTTATGTTCTGTGAATATAAAAATGTATGTGGGCAAAGCATGAAACATAAAAATAGTTACTCCAAAAACAAAAAACGAGTTGTGCCATCAGCTGCTGCATTTTTACCATTCAACTTAATATTTTGTGTTCAGTAAATGAGCATTATGGTTCTCAGTCAACATGTCAAGTCCAAAGAAAAAAACTGTGTTGGGCGAGCAACTCTTAAAACACATGTGTTGGAAATCAACACATCTTTTGTGCAAATGTAATTTCAACAAAGGTTGTGTTATATTTCAGAAATGTTTAACACAAAAATTACACAAATAACCAACACAAATATGTGTACCTGCGGTTGGCCAATCAAATCATCACTGTCAGCGCAAGCACGTTTTAAAATATTTGGCTCCGCCCGTATTAAAACTGAACATTCTAGAAGTTCTGTTACTGTCTGGATGAACGTTGAAGTCCATCGGTGTGTGCGCGCGTTTGTCACTCGACCTGGACCAAAGGACTGAGCAGAGAGAATCACTGCCTGAGGAACGAGTCGAGAGAGAGCTTGGAAATTCGTCACTTTAAGTCAAGGTACGTGTGATTGAGTGGAGGTGACATTGCTCATAAAGACAGTAATATGAATGCGTTTGTTTCGCAGTGGTAACGTGACAGATATAGTATGGTGAAAACATCGTGTTGAAAAACTTCCAGTTTGGCTAGCTAGCTAGTATGACGAAGGAACATTAGCTTGGCAGCAGTGACCAAGGGAAAATAACCTCCGTTAGAGGATGAAGATGTCAGGGTTTAGTAGTTTAACAATAGTTGGTGAAACTTAAGGTAGAAGGTTGACAACAAATGCTTTTGACGGTAACACGGAGAGTTCACTCAGTAGGCTAGTAGATGCTAAGCTAAGCATGCTAGTTTGTTGAAGACGATCTTAAGCTAACTTTAATATGCAGTTGAGCGAGCGAACTTCGCCCCGCGCCGGCTCGTTTAGCTTCGCCCCGCCTGTGTTATGCCGAATTCAGCACCCCACCAGGAAAAGCATCCTGCGCTCCCAACAGGGGATGCTTTTCCTGTAAAGTTTCTAGATTTTAATGTACATGAATATTTCCTTTTGTTTAACATTTTCAGAATGGCCGGCACTCCAAAGTCACTATCGGTGGTATTCTTGGATGGCCAACAGATAAATAAGAAGACGCAGACTGCCAGCACCACCAAGGAGCTCAGAGAAGCTTGTGCCTCCACACTTGCTGTGATTCTGAAAAGCACTTAATATGATACAAATGTGCTAATTTCAATCTAACTGTAAACTTGGTATTAATTGTACTTTTATTAATTTTTCTACATGGTGACATTTTATGTATTGGCAACTGATGTATGTGTGTGTGATCGAAAAATAAAATTCATGTCGATATGTAATCTTGTATTTGTATATTTTTCTAATTGTAAGCTACTAGGAACAGTTACACAACATGTGTTGATTCACTGTGAAGTAACACAAAAACCTGTTGCAAACATTTACACAAAAGTTATGTTAAATACTGCAACACACAGAATGTGTTAATATTAACAAAAGTTCTGTTGTCCCATTCTGGACATAGAGATGTGTTAAAAAACAACACAAGTTGTGTTATTTTCAACACATGTGTTTTAAGAGTGATAGTGGTGAAACTAATGCTCGTGTTCAAGAGAGACGATTTTCTTGGCGCCTTCTGCACCACAACTAAAATGAAGACCAAGCGTTTCACCATTTATCTAGAGGACTTCAAACGTTCACTGAGAGAAATTAATGTGGATCTTTACTATGCTAACACAACTAACTTGGTGGTGTTGAGTTTGAATTTTGAACTAAGTCGTATTTCAACATATTTTCCAAACGTATAGTTATCAAAACTAGAGCTAAGCCAACAAGTTGTTTTTCAGTGTTTAACTTTGCTATGAGTTTAGTAATGTTAGTGCTAATACTGTCGTGGTTGGCAAGGACAAGCTACCGATTAACGGTTAATTAACAGTCACGTGTTAACTGTCCGTTTGGAATTTAACTACCTCGGCAAACTGTTAGCATGCGGACTAACGTTAGCTACCTAGCTAGCTAGATCTGCGTAGTAATTAAGCATTTGCTGAAGCCCAATCGATTTCTAATTAAGTACTTTTTTAGATAATTTTTCCAACCACATACAGCTCCGCGGTCAGTTCTCCCGTTTCCCTGGATGTGTGTTGTATGCGTGTTAGTGTCCCCCCTCCCTTAGAAACAGTGTGTTTTTGCCGTTAGCGTATTGCTAATAAAATAGCATTGAGCTAACGTTGGTGTCATGGCTCATTCTTGTCCTCCTGACTCGACGACGTTTCAATTTTTATTACATTTATAAAGCAGCTCTCATATGCCTGTTTGGTAATATTTTATGTTTACTTTGACATGCAAATAAAATGCACAATTACTTAATTATATTCTGTATATTTTGAATTTACTTCATAAAGCATAAAATGTATAGTTCAGGCAACTTGGATACTAATGAATAATTACCTGAACTAAACAATTGTAGCTGGAACAACATAAAATATTTTGTTGGACTTTCTAGGTTGTAACGATCTGCGCTGGGCAGAACAGGGAGGCGGACACAAACGCTGAGGAGAGCGAGATTTAATCAAGGAAACTCCAGAGGCAGAGTCGTAGTGGCAGGCAGGGGTAATAATGGGTGGGCAATCAGAACAAGAAATGTAGACAGGCATAACAATGCAAGGAAATAAACAGGGCACTAAGACAATGAACGAATGCTCAAAACAAAACACGGGGAAAACGCATACAAACTAGAGCAACCAGGTACAGAGCACACGAAAGACAGAGCAGTAAACTTACGGACCATGGACACTGAACAAAACAACCGATAACTAGATCTGGGAGACACAGGGACTAATATACACAGAACTTAACTGGGAACAGGTGAGAACAATGACACAGGGGCGTGGTAACAAACGAGGAATCATCTAAACCAACGAGCAGGGCGGGACAAACAGGCAGGGAACACAGACATGAGGAAACCCAGAGTGACAGCTACGAGAGGGGGCGTTGCCCTACGTGACAGAACCCCCCCCCCCCCCCTCAAAGCGTGCCACTCCGGGGCACGCAAGGGCAGACAGGACAGGGACACCGACTAGGACAGGACAGGGAACTACGCCACACGGCGAGGGACAGGAACAGCAGACACAGGACAGACCAGAGGGACAGGACCGGGCAGAACAGGACATGGGACCTGGGGCATGGCAGGAACAAAGACAGGGGACACGGAGACTGGCCAAGAGCTGGACAGGGACGTGGTACGACACGGGACACAGGGAGGCTGGACAGGGCCAGGGCGAGGCACAGGAGCAGGGCCAGACAGGACAGGACCGGGGACAGACACGGGAGTGGGGCCAGGGGACAGGGCAGAGGCACACACGGAGGCAAACACGGCTTGGACAACTGAGACTGGGACAGGAACAAAGTGGGTGATGACTTGGGGAACAGACATGGGAAAGGGGACAGAGAGGACACCACTAGAAACCGACACAGGGACGGGCACAAGGACACGAACAGGCACACACACAGGAACAGGAACCAACACAAAACCAGGCACAGGACACGGGAGCAAGGGGAACATGGGAAACGAGACAGGATCACAGGGCAAAGCAGGGGGCACAAAAAGTCCAGGCCCAATAGAGGGCAGCACAGTCTCTGGGGACACAGGCGCGGCCGGGCGGCGGGCACAGGTGCGGCCGGGCGGCGGCCAGCGGGAACTGGAGCCGGCAGACAGGCAGCGGGAACTGGAGCCGGCAGACAGGCAGCGGGAACTGGAGCCGGCAGACAGGCAGCGGGAACTGGAGCCGGCAGACAGGCAGCGGGAACAGGCAGTGTCCGCTGGCGGGCAGCGGGAACAGGCAGTGTCCGCTGGCGGGCAGCGGGAACAGGCAGGGTCCGCTGGCGGGCAGCGGGAACGGAAGCCGGCGTGGACGACCTCTCCTGGGTCGCGGGGACAGGAACCGGCGTGGACTGCCGACGGACAGCGGGAACTGGAACCTGAGGTGAGGAGATGCGCTTGGGGGGCGGAGCCGCCAAGCCGACGTCCTCGGGGGGCGGAGCCGCCAAGCCGACGTCCTCGGGGGGCGGGACCGCCATACTGACGTCATCGGGGGGCGGGACCGCCATACTGACGTCATCGGGGGGCGGGACCGCCCCCAATGACGTCAGTATGGCGGTCCCGCCCCACCGCCATACTGACGTCATCGGGGGGCGGCACCGCATCACGCAGACACGCACTTTCTGCCAGCAGCACTAAATATGGCTGAGAAACGTAAATGTGTACATGAGTCCTCCTCCTCATAAAAAAAAACAAGGCAATACCTTGATGGCCTTATGGAGGGACAGGACAAAACTAAACCAGAATGTGTCATTTGTGGTGAGAAGCTAGCTAATGACAGCATGAAGCCGAGCAAATTAAAACGACATCGTAAACGAGTTTACGCGCCATATGAGCCTTCTGCGAGATTCAAAGCCGCTTCGCTGACATCGATGAGTATTTATCCAGAGAAGGATGGGTGTTGGACCCACGCAATAGGAAAAGTTATTCTCCCATTTAGCACTATGTACCTGTCGGAGTCAGCTTTCAGCGCTCTGGTAAAAAACAGACTCGATGTTCACCAGGACTTTAGACTGGCTTTCACAATCATCAAACCAAACATCGCATCCCTGGTCAAAGGTATGCAAGCCCAAGGTGCCCATTAGTTTATAAATGAACAGATTTGAAGTGGGGAAATTTTGTACGTAACGAATGTAAGTTGTTGACGGGGGGATAGCAAACGTAAATTGTTCAAAAATGGACACGAATTAAGTGTTATATCACGATCAATCGATCGCCAATGGTTGGCGCCAGAGCGAACTAGTAACTCATTGAATCATAGATGTGGATCAGAGGTAAATAAACTAGATTTTTCTCAGAGTGAGAAATCGGATGAATGGCGTGTGAAGACAGTCAAATGCGTGTGTCTCACGCTCAATGCGTGAGAGTTGGCAACCCTGTAATGACACAGTTTTGAAGTTCAAATGTTTTTTTTTTTCATTGTACACCTGTTGTAAATGGTACACTTGTTGCCCTTTATTCTTATAAATAAATGTTAATTTCTAATCCCTTTATTCTTTTGATATGTTTATATAGGCTGGTGTTAGGCTGGGGGGGCCTGGCTTTTTTTGGAATTGAGTAGGGGGGGGCTCCAAGGAAAAAAGGTTGGGAACCACTGGTTTTCAGGATTTGGGCATGTGACTTATTGTAATGGATGGATGAGTTAACTACCATTAGAAGAGGTTCAGTCACAACTGGTAAAACCCCTGTGATAGGTTAGGTGCTTCTACCCATCACCAGCCTCAAGGCAGGTGTATAAATAAATTTTCTTAATAAGATAAAGAACCAGGGTGTCACGTATGGCCCCTCCCTTAAGCTGTCACTCCGGGTTCCCTTGTGTCTGTGTTCCGTGCCTGTTTATCCCGCCCCGCTCGTTTGTCTCTGTGATTCCTTGTTTGTTACCACGCCCCCGTGTCATTGCCATCACCTGTCCCTAGTTAGTGTCATTGTATATAAGTCCCAGTATTTCCCCAGTCTAGTATCCGTGGTTTTGTTCTAATCAGTCGGTTTGTGCTTTCACGTTCGTTGTTTTTCAAGCCCTGTGTTTCCCATCATCTGTTTGTTCCTGCCTGGTCCGTGAGTCTTCCCTGTTCTCGTCTCGTCATGCCTGTTTCTCGTTCTTGTTCGGACTGCCTTAATGTTATGACCCCTGCCTGCTATGTCAACTCTGCTTTTGGTATTCCCTTTATTAAATCTCGCTCTCCTCAGCGTTTGTGTCCGCCTCCTCGCTCCGTAGCGCGAGCTACGTTACACAGGGAATTGGCACTTAACTGTATTCTTTGGGGGAGTGGCGGTGCACGGGCTACCCAGCTCCTGTGGTCTTGAGAAGACTTCAGGACGTCACTGGTGCAGAGAGGTATACCTGGGGAACCCAATATGATTTTTTTTTTACTGTAATTAAATGACCCTGCTCACCTGTGTTGAGAAAATTAGTTTTTGCTTAGCAATAACATTAGCAAAAGTATATTTTGCTCATCAATAAAAGTGATATTACAATTGGATAAATAATTGCTGCCTTAAACTATAAACATTTATTCATAATCTTAGAAGGGCCTCACAAGGGGCCTTAAAGCATATTGTTGCAGCAGAGAACAGTTTGGTCTATAGGGAGTGAAGTGTCTGTAGAATATGTTCTATACTGATAAGCTCCACAGAAGGTGACTTGCACCAACTGCCTGTTGTAACACCCTATTAGGTTGGGACACAGAGAACATGAAATAATGCAAAGTCATGCATGTAGGTTGGGAATTCTATGTATGACCATGCAAGAGGACTGAAGGGGTGGAACAGTAGTATATAAACCTGCTTGTTACCAGTAAACTTTGGATCTCTTTGATGTAAATGTTTAGAATGTGTCACGGAACAGCTCCGGACCCTTCCCTGTGGGCGTGCCGTTACGTTGTCTGCGTGTCGTTATGTCCATGTTTGTGCTTCCGTGGGCGTGGGTCGTCTGTGAGCGTGTTCGTTTGTTACACCTGTGCCTTGTCTCGAGGTCACGTGGGTCCGTGTAATTCACCTATTTAATGTGCGTTCACGCAGTGTCTTGTGCTCGTCTTTGTCTAAAGTTCATGCCCGTGTAAGCACTAGCGTCAGCGTGCTTGCACCGTTTGTGCTGGGCTTTGCGTTGTGTGGATGAAATAAATGTTCTGTGTGCACCGTAAGACGCTGGTAGTGTCTCCTTCTTCCTCCGTCACCACAGCGTCACAGAAAGACGAGCCTCAAAAACGAAAGCATGCCTGGATACGCCACCAGGGCGCCCAAGGGAAGGAGAAAGAGCCGACGGCACCACGGATCTTCCCCAGCCCGGCGTTCCGAAGCCCCCGTGCAGGAGCTGATGCAGAGCCCCATCTGAGCTTACATGCTCTGCGCTGCTCGGAGTACGGGAGACACTGAGAGGGCTGAACACCTCTGCCAGTCCGCGGTGCGTATATGGGTGGAACAACACCCCACCGCGTCCCTAGAGCCGCCACACAGGGCTGTGGGCGGTTGTGTTTCGGGGGTGGAGAGAACCATGCCCCGGCATGCGTCCTCTCCCGAGCGGGTACCAGAGAGCGCCGAGGAGAGGAGAGAGGAGGTGTCCCTCCAGGCGGTGTGGAGAGAGGGGCTCCGCGCTATGACGCGCGATACCAACCCCACTGCCAAAACCAGAGAGGGTACGGAGGACTTGCTGGTCATGTACGCGGGGATGGTGAGCGCCAACCCTCCAGAGGACGAGTCCGGGAATGAGGACTCGGAGGAGGAAGAGAAGGAGGGTGGAGCCGGCTACTCACCTTCAGTCTTCAGACTGTGTACTACGGCGAGGAGAAGGAAGACACCAGCCCTCCGCCGTCGGAGTGGTCAGAGATCACTGAACACTCTGACGAAGAGGAGACGGAGGTCATCAGCCCCCCTCCGTCGTGGTACTCAGCCCCGTCGGGAGACGACGAGCAGGGTGAGGAGAGCGAGGGGGAAAGTCTCCGGTCGGCGAGTTCGCTCCTGACCGTCTATAAAGGGGGCGGGAGCGGACCGAACAGTCCACCCGCATCGGAGAGTGGGGACTGCGGTGAAGAGGAGCCCATGGAGCACTCGCGGTGTGAGACCCCCGCTCGGTCCATGGACTGGAGCGTAGCCGAGGAGGAAGAGCCGGCGATGGACACCACCCCCGACACCGGAGCCAGGGGAGGCTGGCCTGGCACCAATGGGGCCTCCTACGGCGGGTTCCCAGAGAGGGGAGATGGGCGCCGGCAGGCTTATGGGGCGGCAAGCCCCTACGGCAATCCCAGAGGAGGGAGCCGCGGACCTGAGAGGAAGGTTGCCGCGAGTCGCGCTGCCTCCAAGCGGGACACGGGTCGAGCTGCACCTCGCGCATCCACCGGTAGTGCTGCCACCAGGCGGACCACCGGCCGCGCTGCACCTCGCGCATCCGTCGGAGGGACTGCCCCCAAGCGGTCGACCAGTCGCGCTGCACCTCGCGCGTCCGCTGTCCGTACGGCACCTGGCGGTGAGCGGGCAGAACAGGCGGGAGGAGTACCGCCTTCTGCAGCGTCGCCAGCTCCCGGAGCTTTCGCGCCGCTACAGGCGTTGCCTCAGGCGGGAAGCCTGGCTCCGGTTGTGAATGTCTGTGTACCCGTGTTTGTGTCAGTTCCCCTGTGTCTCCCTAATTTCCTTTCCCCGTTCGTGCCTCTAGTGTTTCATGTTCCAGTGTGCTTGTTTGTGACTGTGCCATTGTTTAATGTTTTCTCCCCTGTCTTCCCAGGGAGGGTGTGCTAGAGCTGTTGGCTGCGGTTCTCGCCGTCAGGGGTGACGGCTCTCGGAGGCTCGTGATCCCGGTGGCTCCGGACCTGCCCGTCAGTGTTGGTTCGGGGCTTTCCAGCTGCGCGGGACGCTCCGGGAGTAGCGAGCCCCTGGCGGAGGGTTCTGTCACGGAACAGCTCCGGACCCTTCCCTGTGGGCGTGCCGTTACGTTGTCTGCGTGTCGTTATGTCCATATTTGTGCTTCCGTGGGAATAATTTATGGGTTCCCACAGCAAAAAAATAAGCATTAGAATCTTTTTCACTTTTTTACTTTATTATTATTATTTTTTTTACTATGTTCCCCTCATGGGGACGCTGCTCAGCTCAAGCATGTCCTTTGTGCAGTTCCCTTATACTAGAGGACAAACTAGACCATTTATCAGGCCTATGTTATTACCTACTGTTATGACATTATTAAATTTTATTATTAAAACATTTTTGCATCACGTTAGTACTATGCTACACCGTTTGTATTATTGCAGTGTTACTACTCAATGTTATACAATCAGTGAAAAGGACAGAACTTGTACGTTTGTTGTGTAAAGGCCCACATCATCTTCCTGTCCTATTACTCTCTGGTTTTCTGCCTCTGGTTTCACTGTTTTTTCTCTGTTCTTCTGTTCTCTCCTGTTCCCTATCATTTTATGTGAAATAATTCCTATTGAGACATAAAAGTACATCTGACTTATGCAATTTTGTTTTTGACGTAGCTTGCCAAATGAACAGCTTAAATTTCATATTTTACAAGCTTGTGATTTCATATGAGCTTATATCACAGATATATCAGATCTCAATGAATGAAAAATTCAAGTTGAACATTTTTACTGATATAAAGTGTGTACATCATTGAGAACAAAATCACTTACCATTGGTCAATGCAAACTAAAATCACCAACCACTGAAGGTTGGATTCATAATCACACTGAAAATCTAAATAAAAAATGAAATAACAGGTTGATCTATAGGTACTCCCAGCAATGTATTTAACATGCTCCAGAGTCCTACCAGACCTGAATTGGCATCATTGAGCTCCTGGATAATCTGTGCCACAACTTGGTACTATCAGATAGGTTCTAAATTGGATTCAGGCCTGGAGAATCGGTGAGCCGGTCAATGGCATCAGTGCCTGTGTCGTACAGGAACTGCCCACACACACATGCCACGTGAGGCGGAGCACTGTCCTGCAGCAAGAGAAACCCAGGACCCACAGCACCAGTGTAAGTTCTGACAGTAGCTCTGAGGATTTCATCATGATTCCTGAAAGCATTCAGTGTACTGTTGGCTATCATGGGGAGGTTTATGCAAACCTCCCAGGACCATCACAGACCCACGGCCAAACTGGTCATGCTGGATGATAGTGCAGGCACCGTGCCTAGAGGATGTCAGGCCCTCATGCCACCCTTATGGATCTGTTTCAGTTCGCTTACAAGCATGCACACCAGGATCCCGCTGGAGGCCATTTTGTAGAGTTCTGGCTGTGCTCTTCCTGTCCTTCACACCGTTTACCTGACTGGATCTTATACTGTGCTGATGAAATGTTTAAATGTCTTAATTTATTTATTTTTAAGCAGTGTATGTAGCAGTGCCGCCTTCTACATGACCAATTTCTTTGCTTACTTAAGAAACTAATGCGTCTGCTTTAGTGGTCTAATATATTTCTTTCAGGTTAAATGGTTTCAAATGTATACATTATCATTGTATTTTCAATAGCCTTGAAATGTATACATTCTAATGTTTTCTGCATGGCTGAAATAATATTATAATACTAAAAATTCTTCATATTAAACTACTAAGTGTAGTGATACCCCCGAGGTGAACTCTTGCTTGATCATCTCCTTGTTTTGACACTTCTAGCATCTCCACTGCCCCCAAAGCTGTGGACAATATGATATTCCTGAACATAAAGTCTCTGCCTTTCATTTTTGTAATGTTAGACTGCATCAAACATACTAAAGATGCAAAAATTAGTGAGGATCTGTAAACCATGCACTACAATGTATATTGACAGTGATATCTGATTGAAACCTACATCTCAAGAAGCTAATAAAAATAGGCTAATGCTATAGTTATGACCTTGTCTAGGAGCTGGGCCATAACAGGGATGTGAATGGATGATGGACCACAGAGCACAAGGGTTCCAGTATAAACAAACTCAGGTGTATTTGAATTTACAAGGTGCAGAAGATAAACAAGACAAATTGCAACACCAGTACAAACGTCTGAAGTAAAAACAACAATACACAACACACACTACACTCATTATATATAAACAGATACAAACCACAACCCAAACAAAAAGGCAGCCACTTCCTACTCGCTGGCTGCACACAACAAAACCACCAGTATATACATGTGTTCCTATATGCAGTTTTCAGGGGCAAGCACAAACAACATCGAGATACCAAGCAACAAGATCATACACAGAAAACAGCCTTCACAAAGTCAATCTGAAAACAGTCTAACAATAGCACTCTTCCAAAACGAACTACCAACACGTGAGCTTCAAAAGCGTGCTAGCTGGATCCTCTTTCATCCTCCTTATATCCAGGCCGCATAGGGTGGAGATGCCCAGGTGGCCCAGGAAGCAGGACCGGATTGGCCCAGGACTAATAGGGATTCCTGGAGCGGAACACGGAGCGGACTGCCTTCCTAAAACAGACTGGGCAGCATGACACAAACACACAACACAAGTGATGAGACAAACATGACAATATGACAATATTCATTAACACAGGAGCTGTTCTTTTTCTTGCTAACCCAGGACTGGAGCAGACAAACACCAAAACACCCCATCAAATCTCCATTCTTACTTGCTTTTGAGGAGTTGCTTAATTGAAACATATAACACTAAGATCACACCATTCACTAAGACTTCTAAAGAGTGTAATAATACATTTAATGAGCAGAGCAAGCTAAGTAAGGGTTTGTTCCTTTGAGCTTGTACTGTTTCTATCCTTACTTGTCAAAGACTAATGGAAACTAGTGTAAAAATTCACTCACCCTATTATTCAGCAATACATTTGATGTAGTACAGCAATACATATCACATTGAAATATTTCTTAACATCCAGTTTAAACACCATTTGATCCTTTTTGTGATGTTAAATATTTCATCCAAATGGTAATGCTCTTCTAACACACAGCAGTGATGGTTATCATCACGTAGCGGCCAAAGCACTGATGTCATCATTATGGGTCTATGTGTGTTCTTTTTTTGCTTCTTTTAGCATTTTAACCACGATGAAAAGTCCCTTAAAGGACTTCTGTTGAAAAATATTTTTCCAGCTGTTTGTAACAATGTCAAAGGAGCTTTGAAAGCAGTTTGAGAATAAATTATTCTCCTGGGTGTTGAAAAATTGTCCCAACAACATATTATTCAGTTCTTGTTAGTGGATTTCTAGATCCTGCTGTAACCTCAAATTATGCTAAATGTGGCAAATGATATACAGCACCTGTACATTTCAAATGTATCAGAGAAATATACAGATCAAAGCATAGTGCTTAGACATCATGACATCACTGTCAATCATGTATCTCTTGTGGACAGATTAACGGTCATCTGGATGTTGGGTAAATTGACAATCGAGCAAATGTCATTTGCCTGAGGAAAGGTATCAGTCTGGGCCACAGTAGAGATCATGACAGCGGGACAACACCAGATGGAGAGGAAAAGGTAATGGAGGCAGAGCGGGGAAAGAGAGATCTAATATGCAGTTAATGAGTCTGCCAGGTATTCTCACCAAGAGGTGCAAAAGTGCTGAGAGGAGAGGGGGAGGAGTGAGGGAGGAGAGGAAAGGGAGGAGTGAGGGAGGAGAGGAGGGAGAAGAATGAGGAGAGGTGAGCCCTGGGGTCTCATCTGTGAGGTAAAGGCATAGCAGAAGCCAGCTCCAAAGCCCTGCAAAAATCGCAATTAGACATTGTTAAGGCACAGGAAGCCACAGAAACTGGGGTGATTAATCTGG
Organism: Brachyhypopomus gauderio; assembly: GCF_052324685.1. Classification (NCBI taxonomy): domain Eukaryota; kingdom Metazoa; phylum Chordata; class Actinopteri; order Gymnotiformes; family Hypopomidae; genus Brachyhypopomus; species Brachyhypopomus gauderio. The sequence goes on from NC_135212.1 coordinate 19,094,117, forward strand.
ATTAAGCTAAGCTTTCTCCTTTGTCAGAGGCTCCAAGCTTCTGCGTTTTCTGCAGTTTCCTGCAGTGTGGAACTTCTGCCTCACCTAAATGGCATCCATAAAGACAAATGCAAAAAAAAACCCAATTTCTCTTAAAGTAGGTCATGTAGGCTACTGTTCAGTTGTGCTATTTGGAGACCTCTTTCTTATGTACTGGCAAAACACCAAAACCCCAATGTACAGGGTTGACCCCCTGTTACCCACATTGATGGTTAACCTGGTACAAAACACACACTACAACTGTCCTCTGTGAGAGGCTATGAAAAAAAAAAACATTTTCAGTGTTTCAGTGTTTTCAGTGTTCCCTTGTGGGCTTTTACACACCACGCTGAAGTCAGAGCATCTCCAGAGAAAAGAGAAATGTTCTGAAGTTGTCACATCTCTCCCTTTGGGTTTGCATTTGTATGCTTCAGTACATTTTGTTAGCCAGCAATGCAAAAGGTCCCAAAGATGGTCTAGCAATGTAAAAAGTATCACAGAAGAACCTACAGTGACAGAAAAAGTAGCATGTCTAGAGTCGCTAGAGTCTCTGACTTCACAGTGTACTGCTGGGACCATCTTAACACTGTAGAAGTGGACATAACAGTAATTTGGTTGGTACGAAATGGTAGCAGTGTGAGTATCATGATTGGATGAAAATATATGCTTCTGTAATAGAGACAGCTGACAGCTCTATGATCGTGCTACGCTATTACGATTTTCAAATTATTATTTACTGCAGCTAGATTAAAAGGTTTCTACTTATACTACCTCTCCAAAATGAGAAATGGTCTAAGTGTAATTTCCATTTTGATTGGGGATATGGAGATGGGCTGTTCTCTACACTTACCTGCACGATACATTTTCTGAAGTTCACAAAAGAAATTAATAGCTCAACATGACAGAGTCAGGAATGATGAATGTGGTGTCAGAAAATATCTTCATTCTAGCAGCTGAATGGAATCGTGAAATTGTGTTGGGAGTCTTCCAATATTCGTCTATGGGCAAAAGAAAGTAACTGAATGGCTATTGACTTCACATGTCTTGAGAAGCTACATGCAATGTGAGAATCATACTTGTTTCTATATCAAACTCACTTTTTCCCTCAGTCTCCTTATGCTGTTGTTTTCCAAGTTGTCAACATTAATTTGACCCATATTCCTCCCTTCAAGCAAAAATCCAATATCTTTCAATTTTACTAGCAACCTCTGCAAATGAACACTATAATCCTATTCATAAATCTTTGTGTTTGTTTGTAATGGATATATGACTGTATTGATTCTCAGACTCTGATATTAATTCAATAGACTGTATTCTTAGCACCAGTTTAAGTCTTCTTCACAAACAAGCCCTATTTCTTTAAAGTTGGCATGATAACAGACAATTTGCTTGCTAACAGACAATTCTCCAAAGTAGCTATAAGAGATACTAGTCCAACAGAATATACACTGGCCTGCCTGATTATGCATGCAGAGCTGTTGAATGAATAATCTGGATTGCTTTGCTCCCTGTATTCCTCTGATGTAGGGGACTCCTGATGTAAACTCGTTTGTCACTAAAAAGGAGGGTATACAAATCACTTTGCCCTTTTGCACATCACATCTAATGTGTCAGGGTCTTAGAACAATATGGCCTTTCTGGATCTATCACCATCAAGTGGCTAAGAGGCGATGCTAATGTAACTTAGCTTGTTTGCCTACACAGTGGATTCCAGAACATAATTCCCTCATTCCTGTTCTAGAATATCAACGATTGGAATGTTGATGGGATGGGAATGCAGTGGGGAATAGAATGCTGAATGATTTCAGAGGACTGGGATCAAATAGTAAGCCAGTGGTTTCTGCGGTGCTGTGTTCCTTTGCTAACGTCATAAATATTTGTGTTGTGTAAGAGCATCTTGGGGAAAGTGTGGTAGTAGACACTAAGTCGTGGGTTGGCTTGGGTGAAGCGCAGAAACAGGACACAGATTGGTGTTACTGTGCTGTGTATTTCCAGCTGCCCTAAATGTGCATCAGTGCTACTGCTTAATTCTGCTCCCCGGGTTACTAATGTTTTCTAGGGCATTCAGAATACTAGTGGAGGAATGTGTTTAAAGGGAGAGAGAAAGAGAGAGAGTGTGGGAGAGAGAATAAGAGAAAGAGAGAGCGAGAGACAGAATAAGAGAGAGAATGAGAGAGTGTGTGAGAGAGAGAATGAGAGAGAGAGAGAGAGAGAGAGAGAGAGAGAATAAGAGAAAGAAGAGAGGACAATTTAGTTTGGGCTGTGTTAGTTTAGAAGTAGTCCTGTGTGTATGTGTGTGGTGTGGTTTGTGTGTGTGTGTGTTTGTGTGTTCATGTGTCTGTGTGTTTTCATATTTTAATGAATGTGTGTGTGTGTGTGTGTGTGTGTGTGTGTGTGTGTGTGTGTGTGTGTGTGTGTGTGTGTGTGTGTGTGTGTGTGTGTGTGTGTGTGTGTGTGTGCCAGAACGGTTTCACCATACACTGAGAACGAAGTATCTCATTGCATAGTCTGGAGCATACCCACAAATATGTGGCCCAGACTCATGAGTGTCCCTTGAGTGTTTGCTCTGTTAGTTGAGTTACCCTGCAATTTAGAGCCACTCTGTTTAGATAGCCCTTGCTGCTATTGTGACAATCCTATTAAGAAAACAGCACACTGTTAGTGTGACGCAAATTGGCTGAAAGTGGGCTGGCACAACTCCAGCCACGGCTCAAGGTGAAGGCACGAATACACAGCCTTAAGTGAACATCGAGTCCGCAGATCAATACTGGCATGTGTGAAGCAGTGGGAGTATGGAAGCAAGTATGGTCCCACCTGCTAATGTATGTGTGTGTGTGTGTATGTGTGTGTGTGTGTGTGTGTGTGTGTGTGTGTGTGTGTGTGTGTGTGTGTGTGTGTGTGTGTGTGTGTGTTTGTGCATGCGCGAGTGTGTGCGAGTGTGCGTACATGCGGGTGTGTGTGTGTGTGCGTGTGTGTGCACTATGATAAATGACTGTCATAAATAGCTGCAAATAATTAGACCATCCTATTCCTCATTAAATAGCTCTTATTTGGACTCCATGATGATGAAAACACTTCTGAGCACCGCACTCAGACCCGTGCTGTACACGGAACAGGGCAAGATTTACAAACAGTCGCTCAATCAGATTTATGGCAGTTCAGTAAAGCCTGCCTTAGTGGACACGATTTATTTGGTCTGATGAGACTCTGAAGAAAGTTTTTCTCACGTACACCTTAAAGGGATTATATAGTGACTAGTAATAATGAAGGAGTAATAATGCTATAAGTATTTATGTAGAAATGGAATATTTCACTGTTGACATAATTTTGCTTTTTAATCTCTACATTACTGTCTAAAATGCAGTAATTTGGTGGATATAACAGACTGAGCAGAGCAGAAGTTCATGTAAAATTTTAAGGTTGGCATGATTTAAAGTATTTATATGTATGTGTAACATACATATAAAGATTTATATGTATGTTAGACAGGCTTACAAGCATTGTACACACAGAAAGCAAAGCTTTAAATCACACAGCTCTTCTGACAGTATGCTACAAAAGAGCATTAGTGTTAAATTGACCACATGAAAATATGAATTTATTCACTAGCCACTCATTCATTAATTCATTTATTCACTCATTCATTCATTCATTTATTCATTCATCCCTCTCCTTTAACACTCATTTCCTCCTCCTTGTTCTTTTTTTCCTAGATTGTCTTAAGTCTTTGAGCAGCTGAGCTGTTTGGAGATGTCTTGTCTCCTTGTCTTTGGGAGATTTGGAGGTCTCCTGCACGCCCCCACTGCCCTCCCAGCTGGTATCAGACTAATGGCTTGTCTCCAACAGCCCAGCCTATTCTAACACATTTGTCTCTGCGTTAAATTAGATTAGGTAAGAGTACCACTATTAATTTTCGATGATAGCTATGTACATAATCAATAAATTATGCAGCTTTTTAATTTCGCTTTATATTGTTTTATGATTAATCTTATCAGGCCTTAGATTGCTGCTGTCGGCCCCTGAAGCTGAAACAGGGGTCCTCAGCACTTTTGAAGAAATGAGAAGCTCTACCACACAGCATGTGGGCTGGAGAGCAGCGAACCGCAGGGGGACGTCTGAGAACGTGGCAGGAACACACACCGGGCCTTCAGGCACACAGAACACCAGCATAAAAGGCCCTGATGAAGAGTCTCGAATGACATTGAAACTTGCCGAAATCCTCGACTTCATCTCCGCGAAGCTCACGTGTTCTAGCCGACAGCTCCGGGCTCCCACTCCTCCTTTAAGAGCTCGGTGCACGTCCGGGTGTTTGATCACTCGCTCCCCGTTTCCTTCGCAATCAAACGTATGATGCGTCTTCTGCAGGGCCCCCATCTTTTTCATCAAGGTCAGGAGAGAAAAGGAACTGATTGACTCATGAGTCTCTGCATTTTGTCAGGACTCTTAAAGTATGTTGCGACAAAACTTTGCATTCTCTCATATGTAAATGAAGGCAGGAGACACATCATTTTCCATTAGTAGGCCTGATTTCTTACACTAGATGAATCAGCCTAATGGTAAGGACCTCAAAGGTCATTCTCTGCTCTCAAGAAATGGTATCTACTGTGTGCAGGGCTGTACTATGATCTCCATTAATTAAACTGTCTGGAGTATTTATATAATATATATTCCTTACACTGTAGGAAAGGTGATATGTTAAGAGAGCTATATTAAGTGCTATGTTGAGTAGATATAAGTGACATTTGGTGGGAGATTGACTGAAAAGGGGACATGGAGTGTATTTGTAGCTCCTGTTTTCTCTGTGGAGGTGTAAGGCACGACATGATTAATGTCTGTGTGCCTCAGACAAACCTTAGGGGTTACGTGTGTGTGTGTGTGTGTGTGTGTGTGTGTGTGTGCACATGCTAGCATATGTGTACCATTTGTGTGTGTGTCTGTGTGTGTGTTTAGATGAGAGAGAGGTAATGGTAGGATACAGATGAGTGAGTGTGTGCATATGGTGACACTGACGAGGAACCTATTTCTGTTCAAGGTTTCTAGTGACTTCAAGTTGATCAAAATATAAGGTGAAATCAATAAGCATTTACACTTTCCCATTTTCAGTCTGAAAATAGAGCAATACTTGCATTCAGAAAAATAAAACTACACAACTGCATTCAACAAACTTTGCAATGTCAAACTCCCATTTATCCCTCTGATACAAATCCGGGCGGTTTGCAGAACGTAACTCTGATCTGCAACTTGAAAAAAACAAACGCTGAACCTTCTGTTTTCTTGTAGCATCCAACCCATCACTCCTGTTCAACTAATAGTATCAGTTAATTGATTGTCAGTGATGCACTCCCTCGGTGAGAGGCTGTCTGTGGAGGCCGTGGGAAGGTGGTGCCATATTGCCCATCTCAGCATAACACCCTGTCCAGCCTCTAACCAGCGAAAATGAGGACATTAAAGCTCCAGCTACAACGACTGTCCAAGACCCGGACGTAGAATTGGAGCTAAAACCAGGATGGATGGGAGAGAGGAGAAACGGACATCGGGAAAGGGATGACCAAGTGAAACATCTCTGATTCACAACATTACACTAATAAATAATACAAATCATTCTACTGTGCATGTTGGTGTAAGGTAATTATGTATAATGGCAGGCTTTGTCTTCGTTTTGTCTTGAAGTGGGCACTATTTTAATGTTAAACTTAATTGGATTGTCTAGAAATTGTACATGAGTCTTTGTTGTGCCAGAGCTTCGAGCTGTTCCAGGATATGTGCAAGTAAATCGCACACACACGGCCATCCGGTCTAAACGAGACCAACAAGTTCTTTATCATCTTATAGTAAATCATCTTATTGCTAGTTCAGCCACTTTATGTCCTTGAATGTATTATAATTAACTTTATTAGTTAACCCAGCTGACATTATGAGTCATCTGACAGGTAAATTAGAATTATTAATAACAAGCTAGCCATCTAAACTCCAAGCAATCTAACCTGCCAAATATGGCACTTATTTATATTATGTGAACCACTTAAAATCTGTGCCCAAATGCTTCAAGGTTTAAGCCTGCCAAGGACATGAAAGGGTCATTAAGTTGGATTTACCATAAGCTCATTTTAGTCTCTTGCAGGGTGATTCCTTTGCATACAGGAAGCCTTAGAAAAGTCATTTTTGCAAAGTAGCCCAGTTAAGAACTGCAACCAACTGCAGGCACAGTAAAAAGAAGTAGCAAAAATAAACGTTTATATTCACATCACAGAATACCGGCCCATGAATTTCCGTTACATAGTGCAGCTTGCTGCCTTTGGAAAATGAATACCTTCTTGATTAGTCCACATGCATTATGTTCAGCCAGCATTTTTGCACCTGGCCTTTTGAGTGCCTGTGTAGGACACTAGCATATTTAATCGCACCCTCTTTGGGTTTTGTGTATATCACACTGAAGGTGCCATGCATGCAGCCTACAGGACAGATGGTCAGAGGTGTGTTAGTACGACGCCTCCTGTTTTGTTGTTCCGTTATCCACTTATCACTAGTCACGGATAAGCCTCCTACACTGCACCACCACCGGAGGTTGGATGAAAACAGTGCGGAATTAAATCCTTAAATGTTCATATAAGTCCAGATTCATTTAATCTAATCTAGCAAGAGGTGACACGTCTCTTAAACGGACATCACCATGTTTATTTGGTTGATTTGGAGTTGATTTGTTGCTTGGGATTTTTGGACTGTTAGCCGAGCCTTCATTCCCACAGCGCAAGCCACCTGTCCATATCACACGCAGGTAGAGCGTCTAGAGCTGCTAGGGGAGACTGGGGACATACCTGTGTCCCATGCACAATAGTACCACTTTTGAAAGGTGCATAAAAACACTTATGATTGAATGCACGGGCTTGATGTTATTTAACTGCAGTCAGTATCGATATATATCCTTACGATGGACCCTCAACACTGAGTGGCGCTGAGGGCCAATTCTTGTGTTCTCTGTGGTTTCTTGGGTCCAGGCCATAGGGTTTTACAAGCTGCACATTTTAGTGTTTCCCTACCTGTCTAACACATGAGAAGCTCGATAATTACCTGCTGAGCTGGGTCAGGTGTGCTGGCATGGTGTGTGTGTGTGTGTGTGTGTGTGTGTGTGTGTGTGTGTGTGTGTGTGTGTGTGTGTTGGGGTGGGGGGTGGGGTGCTAAAAGATATGGCATCCCGTGCTCCAGCTCAGATGTGGGTTACTTCACTACTCTGTGAGAGGAGTCATCCTAGTCTATCATCAGTTTCTCATTACTGGACTTTATTGTCTTTATGATTAATACAGAAGTCTGGATGGTGTGTCCAAATTCTACTATTGCACTAATCTTCCTCTGTGATACTTATCTGTATGCTAATATCCACACTTTGGAGTCTAACTATATTTTCAAAATAGGCTTTGTACTTAGGAGCAATGCTCTCTCTGTATTCTGCTTGTTTTGCATTTATAATCCCCACCTTCTAATATGAGTAAAAATGATTGGCTTGCTGTGCAGTGTGACATCAACACAGACTGCATGGACTCCAGTGAATGTGCATGGACTGTCACACACAGCACTCCAACATACTGGTATTTTTGTGACCTTGGAATGTGCTTTTCGGAAATGTCATGCTGTGCGCACCTCGCAGGTGGGAGAGGTGGTGCAATAAAAACTGGAGTTCAATGTAAATGAGATAGATCAAGGCAAGGTGTTGAATTTTTGTGTGAAAATGAAATAATTGGGATAAAAAAAACCTTATAGAAGATGTCTAAACTCAACATTATGTCTAAACCCAGTGCATCCATGAAAGCTGGATGATTCTAAGAATAGGCACAAATAATTAGTTAGAAAAAAGCTAAAATTACAGTGGGTTATGAAAACTGCATTACAAAATTGTGAATAAAAACTGAATGCAATGATGTGGAGATGGTGAATGTCAATATTTTATTCGTAATTCGTAAATATGTTGATTCAAAATTTCACAGTGTCAACAAATCCCAAAAAAGTTGGGACAAGTAGCAATAAGTGGCTGGAAAAAGGAAATTGAGCAGATAACAAAGAGCTGAAAGACCAATTAACACTAATTAGGTTAATTGACAACATGATTGGGTATAAAAAGAGCTTCTCAGAGTGTCAGTGTCTCTCTGAAGCCAAGATGGTAAGAGGATCACCAATTCCACCATTGTTGCGCAGAAAGATAGTGCAGCAATACCAGAATGGTGTTACCCAGCGTAAAATAGCAAAGACTATTAAGATATCATCAACCGTGCATAACATCATCAAAAGATTCAGAGAATCTGGAACATTCGCTGTGCATAAGGGTCAAGGCCGTAAAACTCTACTGGATGCTTGTGATCTCCGGGCCCTTAAACGTCACTGCACCTCAAACAGGAATGCCACTGTCAAAGAAATAACAGAATGGGCTCAGGAATACTTCCAGAAAGCATTGTCACTGAACACAATCCACCGTGCCATCTGCCATTGCCAGCTGAAACTCTACAGTGCAAAGAGGAAGCCATTTCTAAGCAAGCTCCACAAGCTCAGACGTTTGCACTGGGCCAGGGGTAATTTAAAATGGAGTGTGGCAAAATGGAAGACTGTTCTGTGGTTAGATGAGTCATGATTTGAAGTTCTTTATGGAACACTGGGAAGCCATGTCATCCGGACCAGAGAGGACAAGGATAACCCAAGTTGTTATCAACGTGATGGTATGCATTGCAAGCATTGCATGCTTGTGGCATGGGCAGCTTGCATGTCTGGAAAGGCACCATGAACGCAGAGAACTATGTTCAGGTTCTAGAACAACATATGCTCCCATCTAGACGTCATCTCTTTCAGGGAAGACCCTGCATTTTTCAACAAGATAATGCCAGACCACATTCTGCAGCAATCACAACATCATGGCTACGTAGGAGAAGGATCCAGATACTGAAATGGCCAGCCTGCTGTCCAGATCTTTCACCTATAGAGAACATTTGGCACATCATAAAGAGGAAGGTGTGACAAAGAAGGCCCAAGACGATTGAACAGTTAGAGGCCTGTATTAGACATGAATGGGAGAGCATTACTATTTTTAAACTTAATAAACTGGTCTCATCTGTCCCCAGACATCTGTTGAGTGTTGTAAGAAGGGGGGATGCCACACAGTGTTAAAAATGGCCTTGTCCCAACTTTTTTGGGATTTGCTGACGCCATGAAATTTTTAAACAACATATTTTTCCCTTAAAATGATACATTCCATCAGTTTAAACTTTTGATCTGTGATTTGTGTTCTATTCTGAATAACATGTTAGATGTTGGCACCTCCAGATCATTGCTTTCAGTTTTTATTCACAATTTGTTTAGTGTCCCAACTTTTTTGGAATCCGGTTTGTAAAATAATGCTCCCAATATTAATATAATAATGCTCCCAGTCATGTTACTGTATGGTATGAGACATGGTTAGCTGAACTGGCATTCTTTATGTCACATTAACTAGATGCACTCTTACCTTTATTTACTGTCCAAAAAACTTGTGTTTCATTTCTACACAGAAACAAAATTTTAAAGATGTATTTTAATTTATTCTACTTTCTAAAATGTTAGAGGCTAGAGAACTGCTTTTCAAAAAGCACCAGAAATGATTAGCCACTTAGAATTAGCATGTGTTCTCAGGTGTTGAAGGAGGAAAAGCACACTATTTACTGGTGTGGTGACTATCCCCCTCCCAAAAAAAAATTGTTTCCTCTCCTAATTAACTGTGATAAAGAAAAATTGAGACGACAGTAAAGATAACTTCTTAAGCAAAATAAGGTTCCAAACAAAATAAGGTTCCACAGCTCCGTGTTCCTCGGAAGCGGAATATGTAAACAACACACGAGGGCATCAAATGATATCAATGATATGAATAATGAATCAAGACTAGCTAGCAGTGGTACGCTAACGCTAGCTAGCATTGCCACAGCGGGCGGAAATTTTCATACTGTTAAGCCCGCCTACTAAGAGGGAAGATATGATTGGTCAATTTTACTGTCATTTGAAACTGGTATTGCGCTGAATTATAACTGCCTGGCCCTCTGTAAACGAACAGCGGGACCACCAATCACCAACATTCTGCGGAGGCATCACAGTCCTGATAGGGGGAGACAGGCTCACAGACTTCCACTTAACTTAACCCCTCACCTTCCAACACAGATTCAATAGACATTGATGAATCATTTATTTGCTTATATTTTTGTAATTGTTTAGATGTCGATTGTCAAACTGTAAGTAGACCAAATAAAATTGGATGAATTATATTATATATATATATATATGTTTTAAGAATATTTTAGGCCCTCTGAGAGGGCGTACAGGGCCCTGACGCTTCCCCACTGCTATAACCCACTACCACCCACACCCCCACCCCTCCTCCGCTCTACCTGAGTAGAAGATGAAAAATGTCAGAGGAATCCCTGTCTCCACCACTGAGAAGCTATTTAGGACTAGCCCGGTGCCATGGCCATCCCGCGCGCTAGTGCTAACTGAAACAAATGGGCATTTATTTGTGCCTGCACTAGGTCAGCTAGCCAAGCTGAGGGACTGTAAACAAGGCAGCTGGCTGCAGGCTTCTCAAAATCCTAGACAAAGACATATTTCCTGCACAGACAGCAGGTCTCTATTCTGCTGCATGAACAACAGTATCAAAAGAGGGTCGGTCTCTCTGAGCCTGGATTAGTTTGGCAGAGCTCAAAGCAAACACGCGCTACACATAACTGCTAAAGCTGGGAGGCCATGCAATGTTTTTTTTTTTTGGGGGGGGGGATGCCTTACTATGTTTTTATTTGGGTACCAATCCAAAAGATAAACAAATAAATAAATATAAAAGTAGTCTTGTGCTTTATCTGAATCACACTGAAACGATTATTCCTGAAGTCTCAGAAATAGTTCCTGCCAGTTCAGGTATTAAATCGATTAAAAACATTGGTGTGTAGTTACAGTAACGAAGTGTAGCAGTGTTATCCAACTCTAAAAGCCTCTTAGGTGTGTCAAGACTTTACCTGAACATGACTGTAGCAAACATGCTACCAATTAAATATAAAAATTATATAAAAGGCTGACTTACTTAACATCTGCATCCTTTACCATGCGCCGGCCAAATCTCGACTTGATCTCACTTGATTATTTATTGTTACTATTGTAGTTAAATAACCCTAAATGTAGTCTTCAGTGGCTTATCAGTAGCATGCTGTAAGTTGCTCTTTATCGAGTCAATCTCGTTTCATCCTTCACCACTTGCTGTCGTTAATCATTCTTGCTTTAGAGCAGGTAACACTACAATATCAATGGCCTTAATGACACACAGACCTTTAGGAAATCAGCCTGCGCTCAGTGTGATCTTATCAGTCCCATGCTATGGTTAGTGTGGAGACACACTGATAAGTGATCTTCCGTAAGTTAATTAGCTTTTTTTTTATCGGGACTCACAATAGCGGAGTTGTCAGCACTCGGGTTTAAGGGGGGACAGAAAGTCTTTGGGAGGACGCAGCATAGAGTCACCAGAGGAGGCGACGGGCTGGGTGCGCGGCACCAGCGTGACTCCGACTGCGCTCGTAAATCACAGCATGTGTGCCAAGGTTTATTCAACCTCCTCGGGTTAGCGGTAGCCCCCATGCAAAGTGCACAGCACAGGGGGACTTAGCTCCTACTGCCACACTGATAAGGGAGATTAATGGGCTTGTCGCACTGCTTGGCATACGATCAGTGCTTGAGCAACCCAAATGTGAGCGCTATCGCAGCCATCTGTATCCCGGCGCAGTGCTGAAGTGGATAAGACGAAAGGACGAAGGGGACTCGTAGAATAATACAGACTGTACACGGACAAGGCGACATGTCTGCTGCCAGCTTTATACGGAGATTGACCTAGCGTAGAAAATCAAAAAAGTGCGGAAACACGGCAAGAGAAAGGAAGGAGTCGCGGCGTATGGAAATGGCTGAATATATATTCCACTTTCTTTTGCCCTCGTCTGCTAGATATCTGCATCGAAATTACATCCCTTGCTGTTGGTGTGATCTGTGTCTGTTAGTGCAGATGTTCCATTATCGCTGTGGTAATCTCTGTTCTCCACTGTATTTAGTTCGTGTGTTACCTTTTGAAATAATTTTCTATATAGGCTGTAAATAGGCCTACTGGGAATAGCTTATTCTTAAAGTTCCTCTTAAAGCAAAGACTGTTTCTAATTGCACAGGTTCATCACAAAACTGACCCTGGATGTGCAATTCCTTGAATGGTGCTCACGCCCTTTTACACTAATAGATAATATAGATTTTTCTTACATGCGTGGTTTCATATATTTTTCATCATACTTTGCTTAAATCTACTTTGTTTACTTTGTCTACTCTGTGAAACTTTTCCGTGTGGTCCACAGTCGTGTTCATCTCGGCCTTCCGCATTCGGTCCATTACAGCCGCGCACAGAGGCGGGTTTGATAGATTGTCAGTTAACGGTGGTGTTATTAGCTGCTGTGGGAGACGGCTGTGTGCCTTGACTTACAGCCTTGCTTTGGCTCTGCCGTTATCTCTGAGCTGGGCTTTGGCACTGTTATAATTGAAGTGCCGGTTGTCGTGGTGATAACCGATCGTGGGGACACCAGCGAGCTTCTGGATGCCGTCCTGGTGATGGATAAGGCCAGTACACACCCACTTTACACACGATGATGCTGTCAGCAAGCTGACCCCCTGCTAACAAGCCCCATCTCCAGAGGTGGGCCTACAGGTCGATGAAGTTATTGAAGTGTTCCTAAGAGGTTGTTGGTTAGACACCAAAAATCCACAACATAAAAATGGGTTACTGAAAAACGAAGCATTCTTGTATAATTAGACACAGAGAAGTGACTATGTATATCCTTTTTTTTAATGATCATTTCTTACTTGTAAGATGTATTGAATGTTCTTTGCATATGCTGTTCAGAAGCTCGCTTAGAAACAATGGTTTGATATATTGTACACGGCAGATGCTACCTGGACCCTTACACGGTATGTAGAGTTGAGAGAAAGGATTCATTTAAAATAACGTGCATGGTAGTTTTTGTTGACAGATGCATCAGCAAAGAAATTGGTTTGCTAACTAAGCAATGCCAATACATATTAATACTTTATTTATTTTTTTTTACATTTTGCACATGTACTGCAAACATACTTCACAAACAGGCTATATGCTGCACTGAGTTTTCAACATGACGGGTCTGTCTGTCAGCTGTGTTATGATGTGGTGACAAGGACGTGGACATATCCCGAGGACGTGGACATATCCCGAGGACGTGGACATATCCCGAGGACGTGGACATATCCCGAGCCTTCTCATCAACTCTCTCTTTTTAAACATCAAATTATTCATGCTAATGGTTAGCATGTGTGTTGCAATAAGCCCTTTTTTGTTAGCACATGGCCTCTGCGACACCCTATACTGACTTTGCCTGTTAACATGACGTAACTCGTAAGTCAGCAGGTCAAGGGCATAACGGCAGGATAGATGGGGGTGTGTGCTGGAACAGGGCCAGGCCAAGAGTCGGCGACATGACACCAACCCCTCCGCTAATCTGCATGGCATTTATCAACCACGTTTCTCTAATGGGGAGAGCAGCAGCTGGTGAGGCGGGGGCCTGAGTCACCGCGCTCCCCTACAGCCGCCATGACAGAGATTGAGAGCATCGCACAGATTAGCGATATCTCCAAATGAGACCTTAGGCCGCATTAGTGAAAAGGAAATTGTACCTCTTTAATCTATGCAGCATTTATCATATTACACTGACGGGCATAACCCCTGTCAAACGGGCCCCAGTCACTTTGGCCTTTGGAATTGGACAGAGGCTTAGTCCTGTGAGCAGATGCCGAAGTCCAGTGAATCTTCAGCTTTTCTTTTACACTGAGGTATGGGCGAGACCTACTATGTGTACCGTACTAACAGGCTTATGTTCTGGAATATCATTTAATATGCTCATATTTCACAATGATGTCCCACTACATACATTATTTTTTATGTGCTTTTACTAACTTTAACTATGTTAATTTGATGCTGCAAAGGAGGTGTTAGCAATCCATGCTAACAGTCCATAATTTGTGACTTTAACATTTTAAAAGCAGCAAACGCCTGGCCAATGTATGCACTGAGCAGAGGCATCAGGTTCCAGCCACTTTTTAACAAGTCGAATCCAGCTGGAGGTCAGCGATGAGGTCGTAGAGACCCACAAGAGACGGAAAACAGGTTAGCACACTTGCGCCACCTGCGTCCTGCCACTGTTTCAGAACGACGTTACCGGGTTCTCGATCCCTACTCCATCATGCTGACCTCTCCCAGCCAGCCCCACTTCCAATATGATCTCTGGGCTTAAAAAAAGCCCACAGGATGACCACAAGCAGATGGTCCTTTAATATTCCCTGATGCAGCCTCTATGATAAAGGATGACCAGTTTGGGACTCTGGTTCCCCGTGCCAGGCAGGACGGGCAGGTGCAGGGAGAACTGCTGAGTCACCCCGTCCTGTCGTATGACTCCTGCTCACTTTGCGTGCGTGACTGTCGGCTGGAGATGCGCCCAGTGGAACGCGCTGACCCAGATCTGTGGAAAGGCCCGGCCCGGTTCATGCACCGAACCGGCTCTTTTCTGCGCTGCAAAAGTCTTGCATATTCTTGTCTGGTCTTGAAACGTTTGAAATCAGCTGAAGTTCTCTGGCACTGGCAGCTTCTGCAGTTTAATGATGATGTGTCTTGATGAACTTTGTTGGACTACGTTTCATGTGTCAGTTGTAAAGCAATTTCATGTATGACTGAGTTAGGAGTTTCTCAGGGAAAAGCAATTGTTTACTGGTATTTGTTTTCTGTGTTCCATTACATGCAGGAGGACCCAGCTGTATTAATGGCATTTACTTGAAAGTTTCAGGGATTGGCAATGTCAGACCGATTTAGACTTAGAGCCAACTCATTACTTTCGAGTATCTCACTTCTGGCTCAGATGAGGACAGAATGACAACAAGGGTTGGTGATCATGGTCAAGCGTAATCATCTAACAAGATCTCCAATTGCAAATTTCTAAGCCACAAAGTATTTAGGGTTTCTACTACTGACTGACATGGTTTTCCAGAGAACTTCACCCAGGTGTAATTACCCCTATTGTCTGTGTGATGACCGGCTGAAACATCACAAAATGGAACGGTGGCCTTTCATAATTAGAAGCGAGCTGCTCCACTGGCCTTTCCCTCAGGAGGGATGCAGCTCTGTCTCTGAGGTCACGGAGAGCCGAGTGGAGCCGGTCTGAGCCGAAGCTCCTGTTGGGCTCACTTACACGTCTCGCCTTCGACTCCACTCGCCGAGGAGCTCTGCTTCGATCTCCTCTGATGGCCCCTTGTCGGCATGACAACGATCATAAGTGCCATCTTTCTTTCCACGTTTATCTTTCATGCCGGTTTGGTTATGCCGTGGTCCGGCTCTTTGCACATGTTAATGGACCTCTGAAGGGAAACTCAAACAGGCATCTAATTATTACCGCCGCGTCTGAAAAGAGTCTGTTTATTCCAGCCGCCGTGAGGTGTTGCTTGAGCTAGTAATAATCGATTCAGTACGCAGAAGATGTAGACACAGCATCATGTCACAGGTCCTTGAGGAAAGACGCTTTGAACAGGACCTGAGGGGCAGTCCAAAGGGCCTTACAATCAGGAGGAGTAGGTTGCATCAGTCTCAGGATTCTGAATAGGTAAAGATGTCTCCATGGCATTAAGAGAAAAGGAATCAGCTTTTTTATATTGGTCTGAGTAATAAGGGCCACGCTATGAATATTTCATCTTTATTGTCATGTTCGAACCACAGCACATTTGTAAGATTTGACATAGAGAGTGAGAAAGGGAAAGAGAAGGAAGGGGAGAGAGAGAGAGAGAGAGAGAGATCGGCAGGAAGAGTTTGTGAGCAAATGATGGGATTTTAGATGACGCCCTCCTCAGAATGACCTTGTTTATCCGTGGCGTTCACGGCTCCGCGCCTGGCTCTGTGTGCGCTTTCATTAGTGTCACTCAGGCAAGCTGTGAAACACACTCAGGCAAATCATCATGGCTTGCACCTGTCAATCCCACGCTCAAACCTCTCTCCCCACCACTCTGTCTCTGACTGGGTGCTCTCTCCTCTCCTGCTGCCACTAAACGCACAGACGAGCCGGGACTCAGCCGGCCTGCTGACCTCTGGATAGGGATATGAGTGAGGGGTGTCCGAATTTGAGTGCCTCTGAAGGAGAAATTTAGATCTGAGCGACAAAGAGACTGAAATGAGTCAAGGTTAGCTCGTCCGTGCGCCAGGATGACGGAGAATGAAAAGACGCTTGCGTCTCGTGTAACATGAGTAATATGAGCGGAGGACCTCCTGAGGCAAAGGAGACTGTTACTACACATTCGGAAAAAAGCTCTCCTACCTTCTGCCTTACGGCTTTTAATTATTCCACCCATTCTAAATGCTTGCCTTCTGCATCGAAATTAAGCCGAACTTTATGGCCAAGACTTTCAGTGATTGGATTAAAGTGTACCACGCTGAGACAATCAGACTTTTATAGTCATCTCATCTCATGCACACAATCCATGTTCGTTCACATTATATTTAATTGATCCAAAACCAGTGACAAGATGTCTAACCAATCAGAAGGCTGCCTGTAAAAGATAGCGAAAGATAGAGAGTGCAGGGATGAACAATAGTGTGTTCCAGTCTGTTGGAAGCAAATGTCAGGTGGGTGTGGAACCTTGACTACAGAATTATTGCTTATCATCCGCCACATATTCTGTCATTCTGCTTCCAATCGCCAGCACATTTACCTCACAGGGTGTCTGTATGTGTTTCTCCTCACTGTATCCACTGTATTCACTACAACTTTAAAATAATAGAAAAACAGCATATAGGAGAAGGCTGATGGGCTGGGTGCGAGCTCCTACGTGTGTATGTGTGTGTGTGTGTGTGTGTGTGTGTTTGTGTGTGTGTGTGAGCAGGCGCTGGGCAGAAAGACAGGCGTGAGACGCTGAGGTGTCCACAGCCAGGAAAAAATGGCAGACCAAACAGAGTGGTTTGGCAGGCCGGTAGTCGGTCTCATCGAGCTTCAAAGAGGCAACAGCTGTTTGTTAAATCATCTGTAAAAGAAGCTATACCGCCCAAACTCTCTTTAAATACCACACGTTAATACCTCTCACATTTAATTGTTTGCAGAACAGCTGGTGGCTCCGTTTAATTAAGTGACAAGCTGGTTTCATTGTCTCACGGTGCATTCAAGTGCAAGACTCTTCATTCCAAAAAGTGCCACCGGAGGACAGCGTTGCGTTTTCCACCTCACTGAAGATGCCCTACTGTAGGATTGATAATGGCCCATAAATGTCTCTCTGCTATATTAGTGTCCTGCTCATCACTGTTGGAAAGTTTCCTCAGTTCCTCACAGTTTAACATAGCAGCCCAAGACATATTATGTTAAAATTATATTGACCATACTTGAATTTCCTCTCTGATGAGCTGCAGTAAAAAGGAACTCAGCCATAACCGGTGTTTAAGTCTTATAAACATATTTACTTCCCAACTCTGTGTCTGTATAAATGCTATTGTTGTTAGGTTTCATAACAATGAAGTTAATGGGGACGTAAATAGTCAAGTAGACTGAGATAACCTTGTAAAGTATGCCTGTCTACTAATAGAAGTACATTTTCAAAGTTAGAAAGTTTTATTTTCTTCAGGTTCTGTATCGCTATTCAGTTTCAGTTCACAGCTCATCACTCACTGCATGCAGGCGTGTGTTATACGCAGTTTAAGTTAGTCAAGGTCATCAGTCATTTCTTTAACATTTGTTTTTGTGCTTGTGTGGGTGTGGGTGTTCACTCTATTGTAAAAAAAAAAAAAAAAACAACAACATGGTGCCTTCTGAATACTGTTTTCAGAACGATGTATACAGCTTTTGAAACTGGCAATTAAAATGAAGTAGCGTTAGTGGTGTATGACGAGAGCGCTGACTGCTGAGGTAGTCATCCACAGCACACCCACTCCTCCCATCTGGTGGTAGGAGACTCTCAACTCCTCCAGGCGATCTCCTGCTTCTGATCTTGATTTGAGGCCGGTCACCCTGTACTCAAACAGGGACCATCCAAAGGATGAATGTGGGAGGAGTCCTATTTCAGGCAGACGAGAGCGATGTGATTGGTGGACACTTCGCTTGTCCCCTTGTCTTTCTTACCCCTTCTCTTTGTCTCTCCGGCTCTTTCTCTCTCTATCCCCCTTGCTTGTCTCTCTCTGCCCCCCCCCCCCCCCCCACCCCCGTTTCTCTCTCTCTCTGTTTCTGGCCCAGTGCATCTATGTCCACTTGGGTTGCCTTTGCCTGCTTTAATCCCCAAACTCTCCCGTGCAGAAACGGACTCAAGCAGTGGACAGGATTCTGAGCCCTCTTAGCATAGAGCACCGGCCTGGCAGGGGGAAAAATTAAGTAATTTTGGAAAGATTACTTTTTTAAGCCCTTCTGCTTTTTCATTATTGTCACCCTGACATCACAGGCTGAAGCCCATGGTCTACACCCCCCCCCCCCCCCCACCCCCAAACCGACCTGGTTTTCTTTTTAAATGCGTTACTTGCATGATCTTGTCTCATGCATTTGTAATTTTCCTCGGTGCCTCAGAAGTTCCAAATGAGAGCAGGGCTTCTCCAACACCGTCATTTGCATTAGCTAATCTGTTATTTACATTCATCAGTGACTCCGTTAATTTGGTCAGTGATCAAAGCCAGATTGCTCTATTGCTGAGGAGAAAAGAGAAACCTTCTTGTGTATTTCCAACACACTGTGGGGTATTACGAGTTTGAAAAAAAAGGGTTGTGATTTTCTGTTGGAATCTAGCACATCATTTCTTGAGGAGATACTAAGGACATATTCTGTACTCTTATGTAACTCTGCAACACCATTATAAAACTAGTGGGGAGGGAGGGGGGAACCCAGGCTAGATGTGGAACTCCTCTGCCATCTACTGGTCAGAACATGGCATGCTAGCAAAAATATACAACAATCCCCAAAATACTGCAAAACATATCAGTGATATTACTGCATGAGCTATGGGAGAGGTCTGCAGTTCAGTCCATGGGGTGCCTGCATCCACACCGAGTTTGTTTTGTTCCAGCTTTTCATATATCTGAGAACCAGGTAATCAAGGTGACTGAGCTTCGATTGCCCAGCAGAACGGGATGGGCGCTGGGATAAAGTAAATATCTGGTCTTGCTGAGGGTCTCTAAGGGCGAGAGAGACCACCTCTGGGCTCTGTGTTTATGTGTGTGTGCGGTGCTGGGAGAGTAACTCCAATATTACGTCCAAGGACTAGCAAACCTTAGCTGCTGCTAAGGCAATTCTTGTCCACACACACCTGAGCCATCATGGGAGGAAAGTTAGAGGAAAAATGATAAAAGAAATCGCTGACCATCTTTTTTCTTGGCAAATGGAAACTGGAAAACGTAGGGCCAATTTGATATGCATGAGCACATTAAAAAATGAGTGTTGCCTTGTTTTAATTGTGTCCACTGAAGTGGTTTTTAGTCCATTAAGTGGACTACACAGCACTTTCACCTCCACACAAAGACAGCATCCCTCATTCTGCATTTGAGTGTATAAAACTGCAGGACTGTAATGAACATCAATCCAAATACAAACACAACAGAGCTCATGAGTAAATGCACTGGACACAAGCAGCACAGCAGCACCGTCTCACCACAAAATACAGCCTGTAGCATAGAGTATAGCACATACAACAATATACATGTATATACAGCAATACAGCATGTAGCATCTAGTATAGCATATAAAGCAATATACATGTATATACAGCAATACAGCATGAATATATATATATACTGCCTTGGTCATCACCTGCTTGGTTCTCGGCTTACCCTTAGCGCATGCACACACACACACACACACACACACACACACACACACACACACACACACACACACAGGCTGTATGAGTTCAGTACGGCTGCCTCACTACTGAAATGTATACCATGGTTTGTCTGCATCGTTGCTGTTCTACCCAGTACACACCAAACACACACCAGGCTCTACGCGAGCAGCAGTCTGTACGTGGTCTGATAAAGTTTTCTATCCACCAGTATAGCAGCAACCGTGAAACTGGCATATGCCCCACTGCAGAATTCATAGCTGACACCTCAGGCTACAACACACAAGCTGTAGGCCACCCCCGCCGGCACGCTTGGAGACAGGAAGACTGAAAACCAAGACAAGTTGGGTCCTAAGTATACTGGATCCACCCAGAGTCAAAGCAGGGCAGTAATGCAAGAGCATACTGGAGAATGAATCATCACAACACCCATTGTTAAAAGCTCTCAGAGTGAAGCCCCACAATGCCTCATACCAGGTGACAGTCAGCACTAAAACAGCTGTCCGAATTTTGCCACAAACATTAAGAACTGTTAGCAAATGTGACTGACGTGATTTGTGTCTACCAGCTAAGAGTACTAGTAACCGCGGTGAAAGCACTACTCATAAGGAGACTGGTAACAACACCAGACAGTCCTGTCCAACAGGATTCCAAGACCAACCGGATCATCAAGATTTACTGATCCCACCGCTGATCCCACATAGTCCTGAATCCTCTCAGTACAGATTCAGGAGAAAACCACCTTCAGCCACCACATGTTAATGGATTACATCACACTGTATGCCAAGACAGAAAGGGACTCCTTTCAAGAAAGATTGGGACTCCGGATACTCCATCCAAGATTCACCATTTAAAGGTTGTATGCCAGACAGAAGCCAAAAATGGGCATGTCTGAGACAGGTGATGGGGATACGATCACCATGGAAGTCTAAGAGGTAGGAGAGAGTGGGGACAGTTGCAACACTTTACGTATTTCCTTCAGTATCTCAGAGACCATTTGCAATAGAAGACAATTTTTTAAATACATTAAACCCACATCTGTCACCTATCCAGCCATACTGATGCAACATGTCTAAAAAAACACAAAGATAGGTTTGTGAAAAACACAACACAGCCATGTTTGGTTCTTTTAATACAATAAACTATTGATATACATGATGTATTCATGATCAGGCCAATAAAAATTTTATCTAATTTCCATTATTATTGTCATGAGGGACAGTTGCAATACAGTGTGGGGACAGTTGCAACAACATGTTGCAACTGTCCCCACACTGGCAGCCATCTTAAAACTAGCTATAATAGCTTAGCACATTAGTGTTGACAAATGGTAGCTGTGTCATTTAAAAGTTAAGAAACTGCTGATTAAAATGACACAACTTTCCAATACTTGATGCAAACAGATTAGACACTATGAGAAAAATTCTGTTCATATTTTTTTTTACTTTTTTACCTTGTTTTTTTGTTTACCCAGAAGAGATGTTCAAAAGTGGCTGCAATCTTGCAGAAAGAATGAGGGTCCAACTGAGCATGTGCAGTATGACTGTCAACACTCTAGGTTGTTTCTGATTTGATAAATCTGCAGTGTTGCAACTGCCACACGTTGCAACTGTCCCCACTCTCCCCTACCATGGCAACATCCCTCCATGAAGCATGCCACTGACAAATAGCTGTACAGATGTAAGACAACCCTACCAATGGCAAAATCAAATACCATGTGTTTGGTCAATCGAAGCAGTTGTGTATCACACCAGACAAGACATAAATAGCAGACTCTACATAGACAATTCAGCACCTAGTAGCAGGATGTAAATGTTGTCATGGAAAGTGTGCACTAAGAAATAAAACATGGTGGCAGAAATCACACACAGCAACATATGCAAGACACAAGAGCTGGAATTTAAAAGAAAATTTGTTTTTTGTTTTTTTTTTTTTTTTTTTTTTTTGGGGGGGGGGTCTGTGACTCTCAAGCTGGAGGCGTGGCTCCAGCAGATACCAGGGCTGATGACGTCGATCCAGTAGCTAACCGTGACCATTTAACCTGGGCCTGCTCCCAATTGTTTCCTTTCCTAATTAACTAATTAACTACAATAAATAAAAAAAAAAAAACTAAGACGACAGTACAGCTTTAGACACGCAATAAACAATAACATATGAAGAGTTTGGTTCCAAAATGCTATAAATCCATTTTGATCAATTTGAGTAAAAATGTGTTTTCTTTAGCAAGAAAGTGGTAAGCTGAAAACCACTGTTTTCTGTTTCAAACTATCAAATACCATACTAAGGTTAAAAAAACACAAACAAATCAAATCAAGATTTTAATATTTAAAGATTTATTTAAAAAAAACAATTCGTTTTTTCGCAAAACGCAATAAATCCATGCCATGTTTTTTTCAAAATGTCTTGTACATCCTTTGGCATCAATAGAACATTTTTTTTACTGAAAATGTGCAAAATACAATAACAAATAACTGTAAATTGTACATCTTAATATAATAGTTTGACCATTGGGCCTAAAAACACAAATTTCAAAACATTTCATTAACAAACAAGACATTGTCACGCTACAGCCCCGAACCCCTCCCTTCGAGCGTGTGTTAATGTTGTCCGTGTCTTTATATGTACGTCCGTTGGTGTGTGTGTGTGTGTGTGTGTGTGTTCACTTGTCTCGTTAAGACTAATGTGTTTCACGCGGTGCTTGTTAGGCTACGTGTATATAGTGTGTGTGTTTGTATCGTTTGGTGCTGTGTTAAACCGTGTCAGCACGCCGTGAGCGTGTACTGTGTAGTGTATACTGGTGTTATGATGCGCCGTGAGCGTTTACTGTTCAGTGTGATTGACAGCTGTTTCAAGACGCCGTGAGTGTGTTCATCGTCAAGCTCAATAAACGTAGCCTTTGAACGCACCTCGTCTTTGCATCCTCGACTCCCTCGGACCCGTTACAGACATAAATAGTAAAATAGTATAACTATTAACATAAATAGTATAACTGCTATACGAACATGCTCCACTATACTATCAAAACCGTTCATTTTCGCGGATTTTGAGAGTGAAAAACGAGATATATTTTAACAAAGTAGGCTACAAGAAATGCCGGGCGGCTCAACAGGTCGCGTTCTATGATGTTTCCATATGTGGTGGTGCGCTGTGATTGGATGAGTGGAGATGTGGCGTTCTGCGGGAAATCAAGAGTGGCGTTTGTTGCATTTTGGAAAGAAAGAGAGAAAGTAGGGCAGTATTACACGGCGGATGTGGCGTTTCGATAAAAATTGAATATTGGCGTTTCAAGAGTGGTCACATACCATTCTGATTCTGGCTCTAACTCATTTTTTTTTTATGGCGTTTATCGCGTTTTGGAACCAAACTCTTCATATGTACTAGATAACGTCTTAAGCAAAATAAGGTTCCAACAAAATAAGGTTCACAGCTCCGTGTTCCTCGGAAGCGGAATATGTAAACAACGCGCACAAAGGCATCAAAGGAATGAATCGAAACTAGCTAGCGGTGGTACGCTAACGTCAGCTAGCGGTGGTACGCTAACGACAGCTAGCGTCGCCACAGCGGGCGGAAATTATCATACAGTTAAGCCCGCCCACTAAGAGGGAAGATATGATTGGTCAATTTTGCTGTCATTTGAAACTGGTATTGCGCTGAATTATAACTGCCTGGCCCTCTGTAAATGAACAGCGGGCATCACAGTCCTGATAGAGGGAGACACAGGCTCACAGGCTTCCACTTAACCCCTCACCTTCCAACACAGATTGAATAGACACGGGTGAATAATTTATTTGCTTATATTTCTGTAATTGTTTAGATGTTGATTGTCAAACTGTAAGTAGATAAAAAATTTTTTATAAATTATATTTATTTAATTTTTTTAAGAATATTTTAGGCCCTCTGAGAGAGCGTAGAGGGCCCTGACGGTTCCCCACTGCGTCGATCTCAGTCCACCAGAACAAAAACCAAGGAAAATATTCTGGCCCTCAAACTCCCAGTCTTCTGGTAGATGACCTGAGTGTGAGGAAAAGAGGATATGACATCCTCTGGAAGGCTGAAACAGGAATCATACATGGGATTAACTGGAATGCTCTGAAAATTATAAGATATATCCAGTGATTGGCAGATCTCTTGTTTGAGCTGATAGAAAGGTTTCACTAACTCAAATAACCACTCATTGCATCAACATTATGCAGAAGTAAAGTGTTGAACCATGAAGTGGATGGGCTACAGCAGCAGAAGACCACACTGGGGGCCACTCCTGTTAGCTAAGAACAGGCAACTGAGGCTACAGTTTCCACAGCCTCGCCAAAATTCAGCAACAAAAGATTGGTACAATGTTGCCTGGTCTGATGAGTCTCTATTTCTGCTGTGAAATTCGAAAGGTTGGTTCAGAATTTGGAGTAAACAACATGAAAGCATGGATCCATCCTGTCTTATATCGAGGCTTCAGGCTGATGCAGTGTAATGATATGAGGGGATATTTTCTTGGCACACCTTGGGTCCTTAATACTAATTGTTTAAATGCCACAGCCTACCTGAGTATTGTTGCTGACCATCTCTTTATGAGCACAGTTTGCCCATCGCTTCCAGCAGGATAACATGGCATGTCACAAAGGCTAGATTGTCTCAAAAGGGAAAATGTACAGTCACATTTAAGTCAGACTCCAAGTTCTGGTCGTCTGAAATGCTCGGATTTTATTCATAACTTGGTGGGCTAAATAGTCTGATTGGTCGATATAGGAGCACAGATGCCATTGCTAGTATTCTGCCTATAGCACATGCCTTTGGCCTCACATTCAAAAGGCTCCTAATAAATCACCTTCATCCCTCTGTGAGTTTTCCGCACACAGAAAGACACACACACACACACACACACACA
This sequence comes from Brachyhypopomus gauderio, assembly GCF_052324685.1. Taxonomy (NCBI): domain Eukaryota; kingdom Metazoa; phylum Chordata; class Actinopteri; order Gymnotiformes; family Hypopomidae; genus Brachyhypopomus; species Brachyhypopomus gauderio. The sequence continues at coordinate 19,118,904 of NC_135212.1, forward strand.
CACACACACACACACACACACACACACACCTCTGCCCTGAAGAGGAGATGCTAAAGAAGAGATTCTCTCTCTACTTTATCTTCTGTTTCCCTTTTTCTCTTTTGCTCTCTGTCTCTCTTTATCTCTGTCTCTCTTTCTCTCTCTCTCTCCCTCTCTCTCTGTCATACACACACACACACACATCTGCTTTACATTCAAACATGATTTATCTCTGAAATGCCCCCTTTTCACTCTTGGGCATTCAGTCACACACATATTTACCACAGATGTACATTCTTGAGACCATATTAATTTCTGCAAATGTGTGCATTAGTATTCCCTTGGGTATGTGTGTGTATATGTGTGTGTTGTAACACAAAAATCAGAAGAAGCATGCATCAGAAGAAGAGAAAGAGGATGATGTATCCTTGAAGACCCTTTCAAGTGATGTTTACTGCACAAGAGCAAGTCATGGGACACTGACTGCATGTACACCCACACACCACTGCCCTGATCACCAGTTACTAAACGTAGAAGAAGCAACACCCTGAGTGTAGTGAATGTACCGTTTAAACGAATATACAATGTACTGTAGGGTTTATGTCTTTGTGATTATTGTTGTTGTTTGTTCACTTCCACTTGTTGTTGTTGGCTTCCACTTGCCCAAATGCTTTCTGCTAACTACATGTGTGGTGCTTTAGAGATGGTATTCTGTTGATTTCTGAAATGGTCCTTTTTTGTTGCTATGAATGGAACAAAAGACAGGAAGAAATATGTTATGTTTGTAAACATATGCTGATGTGAGATTTTGAAAGTAGGGATGCCAGAACTGGAGCCAGTCACATCACCCAGGGCAACAGGCCAGATCACCCAGGGCTAATGGCAAGAGAGGCCACATCACAAAACAATCGACAGCAGTAGAGAGGCTCAACCCACGTCACCCAGCACTAAACACAGTAGAGAGACTCAACACATCAGGCAGTGCCAACATTGGTGGAGCCTGAGACCCAACACATTTCACCCAGCACCAAACGCAGTGAAGACCAAGACTCAAACCAGTCATGTCACCCAGCACCAAACGTACTGAAGACCAAGACTCAACCCAGTCACAGGGTTGCCAACTCTCACGCATTGAGCGTGAGACACATGCATTTGACTGTCTTCACACGCTCACACGCCACACATCCGATTTCTCACGCCGGAAAAAAATCCAGTTTATTTACCTCTGATCCATATCTATGATTCAATGAGTTACTAGTTTGCTGTGCCGCCAACCACTGGCAATCAATCGATCCCACCCCCATCCCCCCATCAACAATTTAGCACCAAACACACTGAAGACCAAGACTCAACCCAGTCATGTCCCATAGCACCAAACGCACTGAAGACCAAGAGTCAATCCTTAATCCAAGCACTCCATTACAACTTCCATTATATTACAGCTGAGATTGAGACCCAAACCAGGGGTCACCCATGTCACCCATGTCAACATGTCTTCTACACTACTAGTAACATAACCTGCTGTTCTATATGCTGTGGGACTGTGGGGCATGTTAAAATGAATAAGGTCACTGTAGTGGGTTCTGTCAACCACAACAACTCACAACAATCTCGCGTAGCATTTTGCTCTTTTCTTCTGTCCTGCTGAAATTGAATGGAGAATGAGCTGGGTCAGTGTGTTTCTGTTACATGTCAAAGTACCTTTGTGGAAAATGAATTGCATAGGTGCACCAAGATGGATATTTTCTGCTGCTCTTCTGAATGTTTCCAGTATGAAAATGGCCTCAAAATATAAATAACAACATTATAAAGGTTCAGTTTTGAGGGGTGCATTAGGATGACGTCTTAGCTAGTTCACTTTTTTGTGAGTTCGGTTTATTCTTTTTCTGAAATATGTATAAAAGGCTTTTCCCAGAAACATAGTGCTTCAAATCAATCCCAGCCATGAAGAAAAAAAAAATTCACCGGTTATTTACCTTGTTACTACATGTATGATTAATATTAATGATTTACCTCTTCTGGATTAACATCTGCTATTGCACAGCACATTCTGGGAACACAGTGCCCCGATGTTACGAAGTGCCTTAAGAGAGTCATCGACGAAGGTCACAGTCCCACCTCCATTTGCAGCGTTGGCACGAGTCAAAAGGCCTCGCTGCTTTTTGTTTGTTTAGTTCTCCTGGGCGCTGTGGAGGGATACGATCCGCGCCGCAGCCTGGGACTCGGGTCTGAAGGAGTAAATAGGTGTGTGGATGACAGAGATGAACTTCACTGTAATAAGTAAACACATCCCCACGCTCTGTGATTTATTACTCGGGCCTTAGTGACATTTCAGCTGCAGTGTGCAGTAGGGAAGAGGCGGGGGCTTGTGGGGGCTCGCAGCAGCCTGACCTGCTCGGTCTCTCTTTCACTTAACCTTTCTAGCTCCTCCCTCCATATTTCTCCTTCCCACTATCACTCCTCGTATATGTCCTCTGAGTTTCTAGCCACCCTTGTCCTTTGTGTGTGTGTCTCTCTCTCTCTCTCTCTCTCTCTCTCTCTCTCTCTCTCTCTCTCTCTTTCTTTCTCTCTCCATCTGTCTCTCTTCCTTTGATCCTCTCATGTATGAGCACTGAATGTCAGTACTGTGCTGAGGTGGAGCAGGTGTGTATGTTATCTGGGTCTAGACTTGCTCTGTGTCCATGAGCTGTGTATGCATACAGCCTCACAGAAGCAATTGATAAACACACACACACACACACACACACACACACACACACACACACACACACACACACACACACACACACACACACACACACACACACATACACACACACACACACACTCACTGTTAGAACTTAGGATTCAATTATTAGACATTATTGTGCAAAAGCTGACACATTGCACTTTGCATGTAACCTCATTATAGCCCAATTTTACAGATTCACGGCAGCAAGCTGATCTTTCAGCACTGAGCTCTTTCATGGCATCAGTGATTGTACCACAGGACAAGGGGCTGTCCTCTGGGGTGACTTTGCCATTGGGAATCGTTTCTTTGTCTCTTTAAGTGATACAAATACAAAATCGTTTCAGGGCCGAGTCCAACAGCGGTGGTATGGACTCTCCAGTACCCTCTGTCGAAAAACAGGAAAGTAAAGAGTGTGTGAGATGGGTGGAATGGTAGCTTTGCAGAGCCAGGACGTGTTATAGGATGATGTTGATGGTAGGTACAGGGACCCTGATGATGTATTCAGCTGCACTCACAATTCACGCTCTGAGACAACACGGCTCCCATGCCATACTGGGAAACAGCTGGTCAGGACACTTCCTGCCATAGGAGGTGGAGGACACTGTACTGAAGGTCTGTACCATACATATTGTATGAACCTTTATTTGCCATGTACATGAGTAATCTGGATTTGACCATGGTACAGGAGTTTGTCATGCACACACTGATTATTTTAATATACATTTGTACTGTAAATGTACTTCAAAAACTGATATTGTATATGCACTTGCATACAAAAACATGGTGATATCATAATCATAATAAAATTGGTTACTGGAAATATGGCTGTTCCAAGTTGCCCTTTATCAGTTACTTTCTAAGTATGTAGAATTGATCGAATAAGGATTGGTATTGAAAAATAATATGTGTATTGTTTTACTTAAATCATCTCTATAAAACAGAAAATAGGCTATTTGCTAGTTGCTAAAGTCCATGCAAGGTTTTAACACACAATGGTAAATTAAGTGCATGTGAAACACATATTTTATAGTGCAAATGTATAATCCTAATGCTACAACTGCACACTGTTATGTGAAGACATGGAAACACATGGTTCTGATTTACATCAGCTTTAAAAATAAAAAGATCACATTATGACATTTATGACAGAAGAGAGGAGAGTGGGGGGGTTTCTATGACACAAAGCACTGTAACACAGTCACAGACACATAAACACAGTCACAGACACGTAGACACAAACACATAGTCACATAGACACATAGACACATAAACACAGTCACAGACACGTAGACACATAAACACATAGTCACATAGACACATAGATACAGTCACGGTGGGTGCATGCCGTTGCTACGCTAGAAGCACATCGTAAGGAGAAATGTGGCATTATGGAAAGACAGAGAAACATATGGCCTTAATTAATGCACTGTCTCATCAGCTAATTCATGGCATGCATAGAACATGACCCACCTGAGACAAAAGCCCTGGGCACAGGAGACTCGTCGCAGAGACAATTAACATGCCGAGATCAGCCCTTTTGCGGCAGTATAGCACAGCTGTAACCTCCATTTACTGTCCATATAGTTTTATTTTCTGCAGTGAGAAATAGCAATGTCGACACTTCAATTTGCTTATGATGCTGTGGACTGAAATGCCATAGAGGCAGTCGGTACCAGAAATTACTGCTGTGATTGACAGTCCAAGATTAATTAATGACAGCATTCAATTTTAGAAAGAAAATGTAATAAATTAGCTTATTGAAGCAGTTCAACCCAATCTCACCAAGATTTCGCTGTTTCTCGTGTTTTTCTACAGTATGAAGTTCCTGGTCTTACAGATATATTGGAATAGTTGGACTTAAAGTCAGTTTATTGTACGGATTACCTCACAGGCAGCAGGATGGTATTTTGGGATTATTTTTAAGGATTGGCATCACTAGATGGCGATGCTGCTTATTCATATAAAGGGGCTGCACAGCTAATGAAATGCCAAGAGCAATTCATGAAGTCCTGAAGGCTGGAATTGTGTGTGTGTGTGTGTGTGTGTGTGTGTGTGTGTGTGTGTGTTTAGAGAGTTCCTTCAGGTCTTCAGCTACACGTCCAGATGAGCTCTGGATTTATGGGAGAAGGACATTGGAGGAACAGCACGTGTAATCTCTGGTGCTGCCTTAAAGAGGTGTTCAAACACACCATGGGCATCTGATGGGATCTAAAGCTCAGGCAGCCATGTGGTGCTACACACCAAAACAGAATACCAAAGGCAGTGATGTCAGTGCTGCAAGTTATCAGTCCAGCAGTAAAGAATTATTTATCCAGCCTGTCAGGGTACTAAATCAGATCAGGTTAGCTCATCCTTGCTAAACACTGGGTCTGAACTAAGGCATCCCTTTGTCCATTGGAATTTCTTTCTTTTCTGATTAAAGTCTTGTCTTCCTTTATCTTCTTTACCACAAAGTTATTGCAGTCTAAACTAAAATGATGCTGCCATAGTGCTCTCTCTCTCTCTCTTTCTTTCTCTCTCTCTCTCTCTTTACCCATTATCTTGTGCATAATGCATTTCAGTTTCAGACTTGTGACTGTGATGTTCAGTCTGTGTTGGAAGTCACTGCTTGCCCCAGGATGTAGTCAGAGGAGTATCACACATGTATGATTATTTATCCCTATTCTCCCGTAAAATCCACAAATCTGCTTCATTGTGGTTTTCCATTTCCAGGTACGGTGTATTAAGATGCCAAAGGGAATCAAGGTAGTGTTCAGGTTTATTTTAGCCTCCGCATTGTGATTACTTTACCAATTTAATTCCTTCCCTTGTAAATTGTACCTGGATTGTGAATGAGGCACCAGATTCCCTGAACGTGATCTCCATCATGGAGACTCCTGTTAGAGTCAGAATTCCAAGTAGTAGTATTACATTCTACACCTTAATGGAATGTAAATATTCCTAAGACTTATGTGGGGTGTGGGGGAGTCTATAAAAAATTACTTTCTTAAGACTGTCTGTCTGTCACTGGAATTATTCCTGGTACGACAGATCTGTTATCTCTGATAAGAGCTTTTCCTCCCTTTTATAAATTAAATGTTATGCGCTGTTAGGCACTTATTACTTGTAAAATTGTAATATAATTTTTAAAAGTGACTTAGCATGCTAGTCACATATTGGCATAGCAATAGAGCTATTAGTATTTGGAATGTCTGTTTTAAATTCCTGAGGGTCAGGGAATATTGTATGGGGCCATATTGTATGGGGCCATCGTGTTGTGTGTGTGTAATATATACACTGCTCAAAAAAATAAAGGGAACACTTAAACAACACAATGTAACTTCAAGTCATCGACACTTTGTGTTCAGATAGGAAGCATGAGAGATTTTGAACTGATTTCAAAGATTTTTATTAATTGAGATCTAGGATGTGTTATTTTAGTGTTCCCTTTATTTTTTGAGCAGTGTATATATATATATATATATATATATATATATATATATATATATATATATATATATATATATATATATATATAGGGCAGTCACCCTTTGCTTGGTTGAAGGCACGCGAGGCTGGGTTAAAGTGTGATTCCACCTGGTAGAGGCAGGAAGGTCATGGCAAAGGGCTGGAAAACATGACAGCAAAGGAAAAGAGCAGAACGGATCCTCCCCCGAGCGCACAGAGCTCCCAAGGCCGTCTCTGTCACGTCCGGCGTGTGCACGGGGCAGTCACGCGACCTGACTCGGAGGTGCCGAGGCCTCTGAGAGCTACCTCATTTTCTTGTGTTCTCATGCTCGCACATGCCCGCTTCCTGTTGAACACCGTGGATCAGGGCGGGGTGAATAAACGATGCCATTTTAAGAGCAGACACAAGAGTGGGCGCCCCTACAATCTATCGGCTACAAAGGAGCACTTCACTACGGCCCAGATAACGAGCGGCAGCAGAAGTGAGGGTAATTGCATTCGACCTGTTGTTAGTTCCACAAGTGAGTGAGAGGCAGCTGACATTTTAACAGTGCATCGGGCGTGCTGGCAAATAAATAAATAAACAGATAGATAAATAACCAGCTCTGCAGTAACGGACGGTAGACCAATAAATCTGGTAAGGAAGAACCCCTGCTTGGGAGCTGCTGTGGAACTATGTTATAGCTGCAGGAAATGTGGGGATACAAGAGCGTGTAAACCATGCCGTGAAGGTCAGAGCCCGTGTGTTCCTTGTTGCGCAAGCGCCCCTCTCCTCTGTGCAGCTCCGGGTGGGTTTCTGCAGTGCAGGTCTGGCCCCTTGCTTTGTTTTTTTGACCTAGGACCAAGTTTACGAGTCATTGCTGATGGATATTTCCATGAAGGCCTAATAACAGACCACAGGATGTTGAACCATCAGGACACCATAGGACAATTATGACACATTGCTTCTGTGTCTCACCTTTCCATGTTGTGTTCCCTTTTGTGTCCGTCGTCACTTATTGTTTATTTCAGCGCACTTCGATCAAAATTTTTTCAGTTTCCAAGCGTGGTGTCCGGAGTTGCTAAACCACTCTCTCCATCTCCTATGACATCCCCTTCGTGATGGTCTCAAACCTTATGCCAGCAATGGGCTGGCTATCTCAAAAGTATCATATGAAGATCATATTACAATGCCACAGCAAGTATCTCTCCAGTCTTTCTAATTGCCAAGATGATCCTTATACTAGCAAGCAGGGAGACAGATTGATTTCATTCATGACACATTTATGCATAGATGTCCTACCCAAATACCCAAACGTATTGATTCCAGAGTGATATAAAGGCACGCACAGACCATTACCAGAGGCTTCTCCTCTGAACACCTCGTTCCCCCTGCCCAAAAACGGAAAGCTTTCAGTGGAAAGCTTTGCTTTGAAGCACGTTGTACCGTTTCCGCCAAGAATGTGCTGTGAAAACCATCATCCATCTGTGTGTTCCACAGGATTTCTAATGAGCTGCCTGAAAATGGTTGTTCACAACTGGCCTGTTTAAATACATGATCTCAGGAGGGCACCCTGATGAATGCTAGTGATGTCCTTCAGCGCCAACCCAAACACTTAGCAGGCCTCTGACTTTTGATAACATAACAAAGAAATCTGATGCTTGCAGACCCACATAGAATTTCTGAAGAAATCAGATCTTGTCTTTTCCATCATTTAGGGAATATTTACAAAGTGTTTTATGCTGGTAGTGTTTAGTACCTATGAGTGTTAACAACAGTAATAACGTTATTTATCAGTATTTGCTGATGCTAACAAAGGAGCTTAAGAGCAGCTCTAAATCTGAGCATTCCATGGTCGGGCTGTAATTGTCACACTCCACCAGTTGTCAGTTGGACCCTACTGCTCGTGTGACTCCACCAGTTCTCAGTTGGACCCTACTGCTCATGTGACTCCACCAGTTCTTGTTAGAGTCTCCCTCTTTTCTCTGCCCCTGATCTCCTCTTTCTCAGCACTCTCGTGTGACTTCACCCTGTAACCACTGCCTCCTTCTGATGCCTCACCAAACCATTTCGGTGTTGTTATCACATTCTGAACATCAGTTCAACCATACAGACCTTCTAAATCAAAACGAAACAAAAAAAAATTGTATCACTTTTTACAATAAGCTTAAAATAATAAAATAATTTCATTATTATTTTTTCTAATTGAAAATAATTGAGTCATTTACTATGTTTTGGTTGTGCATACTTCAAACTATAACAAAGAGGGAGTGACTAACAGCACAGAGTCCTACAGCTAGTTAGTGCTGCACACAAGCTGTCTTTGGCCTATTGTGCATTTGGAAGTAGTCACAAGGGAAACCCTCAAATGGGGCTGCAGAACAGTCCAGCTTTGATAACACCTCCTCCTTTACAACACAGCAGCAGTCCAGGGGAACCTAATGGCACTCCACAGAACACTTAATGCACTTTCTGTATGTGAAAGATGTTTTTTCTTCCTCAGACTTAATGGAATGAACCGCTCGCAGTTAAACCACCTGAGCACAAAGGACCTCTGTTTCTTTGATTTCATTTATGTGATCTGCAGGTTTTTTTTTTTCATCACCGTTTTATGGAGAAATGTTTATCAAACGAGCATGGCTGCCCTTTTTATCAGCTCATTTGGCCAGATCTATTTGAAACAGATCTGGGCTTCTTTGTACCCCATTAGATACTTCTCATCTGTGAACTATTAAAATGATGAGTGTTAAAAAAACTGCTCGTGACTATGGTGAACCCAAGCTGTGCACTGAACGTCCTTGCTTGTCCCCATTGATCAAAGGAATCTGTGCTCGGAACAGAACATGAGGCATGCTAGCGATCTAAGTGTCTCCACAGATGCTGGTGTTGACTCTGGAAGTCCACAGGTCTGGCAAAACAGCTCTAGCACTAGGGCCATGTGGCATCTGCACTTAAAGGGAAAAAAGAGTCAGAGTGCAGGAGAAAAGGGGGGGAAGTTTGGGAGAGGTTTTTTTTTTTTTTCCCAGCCCATTGTAAGCAATCAGAGACGCAAATAGTGAAGTAGAGTCAAGAGCAATAGGCAGTCTTCTCCACAGACTCTGAGAGCAATGCTCAGTCCACTGACAACAAACCCACACCCAGACTATCAGGAAAGGGAGGATCACCACACCGCTGCCTGTTCTGGGGCCTCAGAAGTAGTCGTCCTCTTAGGTATGCCTGTACCACTGACAACTCAAACGACCAAGTTTTGGCATTGCTTCTGAACTGTAAAGGCTTGAAATGGACACTGCAAAAACCCTCTCTATGGCCGTCTTGCTCAATCTGGATCAAAGGGTTGGTTTAAAAAGTTTATGTTTGTTCTAAGGGTTTGAGGGTGTGTGAATTTTAACTTGCAGAAATTTACTGTTGTCATAAGGATTTTGAGCATCCCATGTAAGTGAAGATGGTGCCAGTTGCTGTCATGTTTTGTTGGGTATGGATGTTGCTGGGCACACTCGGGGTTTGGTCGCAAGCTCAGCCCCAGGCTCAAGGTCCTGAGCAGGGGCAAGACTCCTCCTCAACCCCCTGGAGGCAGATGATTCAATGGGAGAATAATGGTCGCTTGTTCAGCCTGTTAAACAGCGGAGCTGAATACATCCCTGCACGGGGACAGGAGCAGGACAGGAGCCACCGCGTGCTTTTAGCTGACAGCCCAAACCGCAGATCCAGACCTCAGGGTGGAAACGTGCGCAGGCAGGCACCGTCCAGACCCGGCTCGGAAACCGTCCGGGGCCAGGCCCGCCATCCCTTCGGATTTGGCCAGGTACCAGAAAATTGGCGCCAAGGTACAGTCGGGACAGGTGAATCCGGGCGGTTTCAGTCATCATCCTCCTCCGGCACTCGTTACAGAACTTCCCCAGGCTCTTCATCCTCATCGTCATCATCTTCCTCATCTTCCCTAAACGTGCCTTCCTATCCACAATACCCATTCCAGCAGCAGCCCTCCTACCCTGTGCCGTACGACCCTTTTGAGCCACCTTTCCGTGGGACAGGATACTCAGCAGGCACGGGCGGTGGAGGATATGGAGGAGGGGGTTATGCTGGAGGTGGTTACTCCACTGGGAGCAGCTACTCGGTCGGGGCAGGTGGATTCAATAGCGGAGGGTTAGCTCCACTTCCCCCGAGGTCCGACTTTCCCGACGACAGCTACCGCTACTACCCACCTTACGGTCAGCCACACGCAGCAGCTCCCGTCCAACCCGCACAACCCCCATTCTCAGATGGTTTGGACCGCCGCTATACGCACAGCTTGTACAACGAAGACACGGCAGGCATCCCCGACACATCTAATGCATCACCGCCCCTCTCCGCCAGAGTTCCCGTGGGTGTGGGACCAGCAAGCCAGCCTGCTCTGCAGAGCCCCCAGTATGAGCAGTTCCCACCCTTCGGAATGCCCCAGCCACGGCTACCATTCCCTCAGCAACCTGCACGAAACCCTCTCACCTCCAACACCGCGGAGAGCAGCGCCAACGTGGGGAGCATCTTCCGGCCTCAGCAAAGAGGTACCGTGTGCAGTGAGCATGCTAGCTTCAGACAATTCATTTCATGTGTTGCATTCCTTCGCTTATAGTATCTGACTTGCCTCCCCTTATGTTTTTGTTTTACGTGCATAGCAAGAAGAGTAGTAGCTGTCAAATTTTAAGGCATCTCTCTAATTCCCATCTGTTGGTTTGTTGGTCTGTATTTTATTTGTACCTAATGATGGATATCTATTCTTTGTAGCTAAAAAAGTTTATTGAGCTGTAACTTATTTACTGTGGACTATAGTGTAATACAATGTTTTGTGTACCATAAAGATGCTAATACATTTGCACAGCTGGTGGTAATGTGAAATGGATGCACGTGTGGAGCTTGCTTCAAACCATCTCCCCTTCTCTTTGAGGGAAAGGAAATGAGAGGAGGGAAAAAAATGAACGAGATCTAAAAAATGCAGCTCTGCTGCCATCTCTGTGTGTTTCCTGGCAAGCCTGACCCTTTTGGACTGGACAAACTGAAAGCCCAAGGGACACAAACTGCACTGCCTGATTCAAAAGTTATTTGCTTGTGCAGCTGGGAAGGGACGTTATTTTCTAGGAGATTTCTCTGTTTGTTTCTCCCAAATCCCGAGCTCTCCTCTGAACTCCGAGAGTTTTCTCTGACATCATGCATTCCCCAATCCCCTTGCACAGCGTTTCAATTTACAAACAAAGGCTTTGCAAGTTCACCCTTTGCTAGTGGCCAGGTTGTTATTAGAACCAGGTGCTGCGGAACCTGCGAGTGCATGCGTAGCATATGGATTGGCAGTCTGCATGAAATGTTTTGGGGAGTTGGTAAGAGTTATGGCAGTGACTTCATCAACGCAGAGGGGGCGGGGGGTTGCAAGGGGCTAGTTTCCAGGGTGAATGGTCCTACTATATGCAATAAAGTGTGGGGTGAGATACTCAGGGCTAAATGCAGTTTGTGGTGGGACTGTGAGTGTTGGGGAGGGGGGGATATTCTAACATATATATGGAAAATCCCCATCACACATGGGGTCCATTGCCCCAGGAAATAGAAAATATTTTGCTGGCTCCAAAACTACAAATTGTGTGAGTGTGTGTGTGTGTGTGTGTGTGTGTGTGTGTGTGTGTGTGTGTGTGTGTGTGTGTGTGTGTGTGTGTTAATTGGAATGGGCAGGAGGGTATTCTCGCAGGCCATATGAACCTCAGACCCAGTCATAGCAGAGTCCAAGACTGTAGGCTCATTTCATGAAAGTCATGCTACTCTTTCTCTTACATGTAATTGATCCACTCCCTTTTCAAAGAAACAGTCATGAGGCTGACAGAAAGGGGTGGACACCCACTTTATAGGAACTTACAACAGCAGGAAAAAATGTGCATAAAAAGGTTGAACTGGACATTAAGAAGTTACACGATCACAGACGTGGGTGTTTCTTGCCTGCCTCATTTATTATGATATATGATGAAATAAGTGATGACACAAGGCACGTTTACCCTGAATGAAACATACTGTGCATTTTTAAGGTAATACTGCTCATGGGCTGCTGAACCTTCTCAGCACTGTGTGAGATTCCACACCTACCACCTTAAACCAACCACTCTATTTGTTTTAAAGTTGACCTTCTTGTTAAGAACTTCCTGTGATGCCATATACTGTATAAAGAAGTCACATGTTTCACATAATTTAATTATTATTATCTAGTTATCCTTTGGTGTAAGTGCCTACTTGCATGAATGTCTGTTAATCAAGTCCTGAAATCCTGAAATACAGAATACTAGGTTTTGAACATCTGCAGTGCTGTTTTAGTTGTGTCTCCACATGGTGAGCACGGGGGACATTAGGAAGCCAAGATGATTCAGTTTGTTTTGCTGTTGTTCAAAGCCATTCAGTCCTACATCACACGTTTATGCATTGGGTGCTATAATTGTACAGGATACATGCTGTATGTCATGTCACTTGTCTGTACACATGAGCATGGCAAAGGTAGCTTTTAATATACTCTATATGGGTGTTTAATAACTCTCGCTCTAACTTTCTCACATGAAATTAGGTGAAATATGTTGGAATTATGTCGGAACCCGATACCAGGGGGTTTGTGCAGAGGGGTGCATGAAATGAAACGAGTAAACATTTCTCAGACATTTCAGATAATGGTTTGTATTTCTTGAAAGCACTTGCTAACCAAGCGAACAAGGCCTAACCCTAGGAACACACGGAAAGCCTTGTTAGGAGTAGGAGAAGGCAGAAGAGACCTCTACTGCAAAGCTTTTCACAGTCCTGTTACACTATTTGCTAGACCTGACCCAGGAAGCTTCCAGAAGCTTCCAGGAGAGGCGACAATGGGAAGTGTATTCAGAGCTCTCACTGAAACCAGTCATTGTGCAGGGAAAGTGCTTCTGTGTTTTACCAACAGCATTTGAGCAAGTTTAAAATCATTATCAAGCTGGTCCCTTTTGAACCAGTTCTTGGTTCCATGGTTGTTTATGCCTTTCCTCTCCCTGGAAGTGATGCAAACATTAGCCTGGACAACTACCGATGGTTTTGTTCTTCTCTATTTATTATATAGTTTCTTCTTTTTAAACAGAGCTGGTTTCAAGCCTGCTGTGGCACCAGCAGGGAGGTGAGATCACTTTGGTGCTGGTCCTCAGCACCTCAGCTTTCACTCCCCATCACGTATCATCTTTCTGTTTGAATTGCTTTTTCCTTGACCTTGAAACTAGACTCCATTAAATATTGACATAAAAGCACATTTATTTTAAAAGCTTCAGTATTGTCTATTGGTGGATACTTGCAATTCAGATTGCAGATTTTTAAGATTCATGTTCCGGAAAGAAAGGAGCCAAGTGTAGAGTTAGATTTTGGGCACAAGGCATCCGCTAAATATTTAACATGATAAAATATTCATCACGTTTGAAGGTATTAGCATAATGAATTTAATAATGGCATCACTATATGGACTCCGTAACAATTTGTGCTTATTTTCCTAGTGATAAGGGGCCTGCTGTCTTGTCTCTTGTAATCAGGTCTGCCAGACCTGGTTCCCGATCCAAACTATGTCCAGGCTTCCACGTATGTGCAGCGTTCCCACATGTATTCCCTACGTTGCGCTGCCGAGGAAAAGTGTCTGGCCAGGTAAACACTTCCTTGTTTTCTGAGGAAACGTCAATGTTAATATTCACTACCTGATTTTCCCTATTTCGTAGGACAGACAATGGCGAATGACGCTCAAGTATGTGTCTAATGTGAATGGCGCTAATGAAAAGTTGCAGTCACAACTCTATGACCCACATAGTGTTTCTTATTCACAGCACAGCCTACGGTCCTGACAGCACTGACTATGACGTGCGGGTGCTCCTTCGCTTCCCCCAGAGAGTGAAGAACCAGGGGACGGCCGACTTCCTGCCCAACAGACCCCGGCACACGTGGGAGTGGCACAGCTGTCACCAGTGAGTCTGAGCCAATCACTATCTCCCATCAATCTGTACAGTGAGCGTCACAGACAAGTTTGGTTTAAACCAGTCCACAGGAGTATGTTTATTCCTAGATCAGCGCTAAATCTGAGAGCACTCATAGCAGCCTGGACTGAAATACAGTCTTTGACATTTTTTTTCCTGTGTCATTTTTGGCAGCTTTTAAAAAATTAGAATGAAGTGTTGTCACCAGCTGTCAATATTACCAATCTAGAACAGCTCTTTAGACTAGCATCTGTTTTGCATTTCATTTTCATGCTAGCAAAGACGCCACTTTTTACGGATACAGATGAAACCTCTGCACTAAAAGGAAATGAATGTTGAATTCTTACTGACTGCCTGGTTTAGATTATGACTACTCTCTGTGAATCTGACTCACACGGGTTGCTCACTCTCATTAGCTAGGCCATTTACCGTATGAAGAGTGTCAATGAAAAAACATGCTCTAAAACATAAACACTGATGATGTTTGAACGGACTTGAAATTCCACTTTATATTCTTGGTCCTCCGAGTTTTGTTAGGGTTTTTTTTTTTTTGGGTGCACGGTTTAACTACAAATGATGTTTTACTACTTTCATTGTTATCCTGCAGAAAATTACCCATCCAGTAAAGTCAGAAGTGATTGGTACCCATTACCCAAGGTTACAGGTCATTATTTATGCTGGTGCAGTATTAGAGATTCCAAAGGCAATGGCCATCAAATATGATTTCAGTGTCAGAGATTACAAAGTTAACGTGTGTCAAACACAAAGATACATCGGCATTAGTTAATTCATATCTTTTCCGTCTGTGACATGAGAAGGGTTTCCTCACCTTGATAGATAAGTCTCATTGAGGATTTAGTTGAGGCTACCATAGTTTTTAATACTTGCCATGTAATATGAACAGAACCAAACAAAAATCTACACAGTACAAGTGTTGTGCTGTAGTCATAAAACAGCCCTCAGTAACAAATTTGCAATGTAGATAAGCTGAAGACCAGTTGCCAAATAAGCATGTGTGATGCTTGTATTCTGCATTTCATTTGAGTTTGTTTACTGTGCATAAATTCTCTGGACAGAGGTTTGGCCCTTTAGCAACAGTGATTACTACTAATTAAGCTCCTTTGCTCTCTGTTTCTCTGAGCTGCTCTCATTAGCAGTTTCGCCTCAAAATTCTTACACTCTTTCCTCATAGCAAAGACTTTTTGGGCTTATTTAAATTTTTTTTTCTCAGTGAGTTTAAATTCTGGCTCGTACTGCAGCACGTACAGACCGTCCATCTAAAGAAGGTTACAAGCAGCTGGACGGCATGTTACCTCCCAGGCCGGGGAGAATCGCCCTGGTTATGGGAAGCATTTTAGCCCAGTGGAAAGTCTGAGGCACTCCCTGTCAGTCCCTCGTCTCACAGAACATGCCTTGTGTTTTGCCCTTTAGTAAACCCTTGATGGCAGTCCAAAAAGCTTTTTTTTACCAACACAAACCATAAGGTGAACCAAGGGTAGTGACATATTGAGTTTCGTTTTGATTCAACATTCTCCACGGCTTACATCATCCGCCCTACCCCTACCAGAACACGCCTTACCAACAGAACACTTAAGACCTGTGCCAGGAACGTGGCCTGTATGAATATCAGTAACTTACAATAATGAGTAATGTACAGTTGTGCGCTGGTGACTCACTGGCTTGTTAATATTTCACATTTGTATATTAGGATGTACTGCATTGAACAGAATCATCACTGATTCACTCACAAAGGGTGAGGTGGGTCTGAATTGAGGGTTTTAGCACTAGTCGCTGCTGGTTCAACAGTGCTTTGCAGTAGTTGGTGACTGATTGAATTGTCCCTGTGGCATACAGTGCAGATATTAACCACAAGCGCTGTGTTCTCAGTGTGTCCTGGACTGACATGCAGGATAAACAAGTCCAAATGGAAGAGAATTTGCTGCGTTGTTGGTTTTATTCGATTATATTGTGTAAATAAATGGACCTGTGCACGTCTATCTCTCCCCCTCCCACACACACACACACACACACTGTCTCCTTGATCTCTCCCCACAGACACTACCACAGTATGGATGAATTCAGTCACTATGATCTACTGGAAGTGAGCACTGGAAGGAAGGTAGCGGAGGGACACAAAGCCAGCTTCTGTCTGGAGGACACCACGTGCGATTTCGGCCATCTCAAGCGTTACGCCTGTACGGCTCACACACAGGTGAAGCGTCTCATTACTGCGGCCAGCTCATTTAAGTCACACTGGTAAAAGCGTCTGTAAAAGCGCCAATATTCAATCGACACCCACTTAGTAAATATGTGTAGATGGGTCAGCGAGACCTGTTAATTCTCAATTTTCTTCTGTTTTAGGGTCTTAGTACAGGTTGCTATGATACATACAATGCAGACATTGATTGCCAGTGGATCGATATCACAGATGTCAAACCAGGAAACTACATTCTGAAGGTAACAATCTTACTCACCTGTGTGGCCTTAATGAAATCCAGCACTCTCACACAAAGGCTGCCTCTCCTATAGGCCTACATTTGATTTCTCCTCAGACCATTTTGAACACTGAAAAATCACAAACAAATCTCGGGACAATTGGATCATGGAGATTCGATTTGAGATGATTAGTAGGACTGGAGTCATAAACCATATGACCAAGCATCAAATTTGCTAACAAATTAGCATTTTTTTTTTAAGTAGCATGGTGCACAGCGCGACCTGTGCTAATAAACAGTATGAATACAGGCATGGCTAACTTCCCTGGGAAAAAAAACCAAACCAAAAGAAAATGGCTTATTCGTTTTGACCCATAAAAGAATGACACGCTTTTGGTACCGAATACCTTTAGCTGAAGGACAGTAGGCTTGTCTCGAATCAGATAAGACACTGGAAATTGCTGTTACGAACACTTATTAAAAGTACGGCCTATAATGAGATATTCCCCCTCTCTTCCATCTGAATTCCAGCTCCAAGTTAATCCCAAATACTTGGTTCTTGAATCTGACTTCACCAACAACGTCGTCAGGTGTAATATTCATTACACAGGGCGCTTCGTCACGACAACGAACTGCAAGATCTCCCAGTGAGTTCAAAACTCTTCCCTTAACTTTAATTAATTTCCCTTGAATTTAATGTCCAGTACAATGTGGAATCCACACTCAAAGAAATCCAGGGAAATGTATGTGGCATCTCATATATCGACGCACATTTGTCATTAATCAGCTGGCTGTCTCATTCAATAGACGTCCAGTAGCAGGACTCACAACACTAATTGAATCCTAGGGCTTGCACAATTTTCTTACACTGGGTGTTTGTATGTCAGCACGCGTGTTTTACTGTCCATGTAATTGTTTGTTTGCTTGTTTGTGTAGATCCTGAGATTCACTGGGGCAGGACGACTCTCTGAAGCTAGGGCTCCTGGAGGCGCTGTTCCATTGAAATGTGAATGGTATAAAAGTTGACATGATTTGTTTTTTCTTTTTTCCATGTTTTTGTTGTTTTGTGAGTTTTTTACGGTCCCTTAGACCAAGCGTGAACATGGACTCATGTATTGAACTATATTTACAGCCTCATTCACACCAACACTGAGGGGTCCCAAATAATTTCCCCTTCACATTGTGCCAAACACACACACACACACACACACACACACACACACACACACACACACACACACACACACACACACACACACACACACACAAAAACAACATGTATTTATACAGATACATAAATTGTTCCTTAGGGGGATAAACAAACAGAAATAAACACATGCAAAGAGAGAAAATATGAGAAATACAAGATTATTCCTAAGACTTTGGACTGCTAAGCTTTTAGTCAGTCTGAAACACTGGCAAAAATATTTGGCACAAAAATATGATTAAATGGAATGGAGTCTGTTTGCTGAAATGTAAATGACTGAGCCCAGAAATGATACTGTCAAATTGTAAATCACCAATTCATATCAGGAAAGGTCCCCTAAGCCCTCATTAGTACTGTCTGGAGAAAGAGACCACACAACAGGAAGCAATAATTTCATCGCAGTCAAGGTAAAATAATCATATGGATGAGGGAAATTTTTCAGAACTCTAGATGCATCAGTCATTTTACTATCAATCCATATGTTCAGGAAGGTATGTTGAGCTTGACCAGTGAAGCAATTTAATATACTGAAGGTTTGCCCAGGCCACAGGGAGCTAGAGGGATCGGATGAAGGGATTCCATCTGTGTGATGAACCCTGGCGCTTGGCTCACAGGTGTATGAATGCTCAACACTTCTAGTGTCCGTGTGAAATCAGCTTTGTTGTATTCTTGAATATTAATCTTACAGGTAATATATAGGCCTCATTTTGCGAGTGAAAATAATCTAACAAAAGTCAAGTATCAATTGCATCTAGCAGTTGGCAGCTTTGTTTTTTCTTTGTTTTTTTTTTGTTTTGTTTTTCACCACAGTGTATACTGTGGATTAAAAGCCCAATTTAGGTCTTGAGTTCTTCTGTGTCTGAACCTTTTGAGTTAAACGTGTATCATGTGAATAGTAATGCCCAGTTCTGGAATATATATATTGTTGCCTGAAGCCATCCACACTGGTCAGATAGGTTATCATTAACTTTATGTGACAGCCCACTAGTGTTTGACTTTACGTAGAAAAGAAAGGAATTAATTTAAACTGCATTAATTTTCTCTGTTCTTTCAATTCAAATGTCTCAAGTACTGTTTTAAATGAATTATTGCTGTATTTTATTTTATATTTTTACATTCCAGGCATTTATGTTTCTCTGATCTTCAGATATGATTCTACCTTCATTTGTTCAATAGCTCTGCTGCATCGGAATGTAACTCTGACGATACTACTGTTGCAAAACTAAAGCCGGAAGCTTGATGTCACTGACAAGCTCAATGCCATGTCAGCCTACCTCTGAGAGAGTTAGCTGTTGTTTCCAATGTGCGGAGGGCACTTCCCATTTCTGCCACACTCAAAGGAACCCACACAGTCTAAGTAGCACATTTTAATACGTCATTATTTAACATGTCACTCTTTATGTTTACATAAAATGTGCCTAGTATCTCCTAAAAAGCATTTGGCTTCATTAAATTTAGACAGGATTTATCAGTAACTCTAGAAGGTGATAAATCCTTCAGTTATACATTTCCAATTTTTCATTTAAATCGTCAACAGATATGAACTTTAAAGACATAAAAAAATATACAAGCCATATACAAGCTACTCACTCTCAAAGTCTTTCACTATGCTTTAAAAGGCCTTTACTATGTAGGCACGTTGCATGATTGTAAATTCTTAAAAGCCGAACGCACCGGCACATTTCTGCCTGTGTGCCTTTCTCAAAGTACAGCAGACCACAGTCCATGTGCCTCACCCAGGGGACCAAAGTGGGGAGAATCAGTGCTGATATTACTTATTCTATTCATTTTCTCCATTTATATCAATGACATATTGTATCGCATTCCACTAAGCATACAGCAACTTTGGTCGAGGTGAGTAGACTTCTGTAGGTGGGCGCAGTAGACTTCTGTAGATGGGCGCAGTAGACTTCT
This sequence comes from Brachyhypopomus gauderio, assembly GCF_052324685.1. Taxonomy (NCBI): domain Eukaryota; kingdom Metazoa; phylum Chordata; class Actinopteri; order Gymnotiformes; family Hypopomidae; genus Brachyhypopomus; species Brachyhypopomus gauderio. The sequence continues at coordinate 19,138,570 of NC_135212.1, forward strand.
GTTGAGCTTTGACTTAGAAGCTTAGCGTGGAAAGGTGGCGTGGCGACGTACACGTGTGCCAGATCACACGTGACCCTTCGAATCACAATTTTGTGCCAGTTGTTTTCTTTGCTTCTGTATACTGGATCAAATAAAGCCGAAAATGTACGACCAGCAGTCTGTCGCCGTGCTGTTACAATGCCCAGGGAAGTTTCACACATTGATTCCTGCACCTTCCAACACTGCCTGTGGTTAATAGTGGCCCAAACAGCAAACACAGGAAGCTGATCGTGTCTCACAATAATTTTATTGTTGCCAACAGCATGGAATATTTATTCTAGCTGTCGTTGCTTTTGAACTGACATCTAGATTAGTTGTCATTTCCCCGCAGAATTAAGAGGTGAGTATGTGTCTAGTAAAGATGAAGAGGTGGAGGACTAGCTCCAGCCAGTCAAGAGGAAGAATGTGTCGTCGTCTTCCTCTCTGTGGTTACTTGATCTAACAGAAGAACATAATGATTGTGAAACATGCATTGCCTGCCTCTCCATACTGGAAAACACAAAGATGTCATCTGGCAGTTAAATGTGGGATAGCGGATGATAGCGGTCTGGGATGCTTGCTGTAAATTTGACGTTTGCTTTCAAAATGCAATGAATCATTTGCATCATTGCACATGGGGAGAGTGTTGACATCCATGAATGGACAGTTGTTCTGTATGTGACCATCAAACTGAAGTGGCCCATTTCGGTGCCTTACCCTCCATGGACACCTCAGAATGAGGACGACAGCGTACTGTAACACAGAATGATGACTCCTGCACATGGAGCCCTATGTGTGCTGCACATGCTGAAACATTACAGTCCCTTTGGAGTCAGAAGAACAGCCCAACCCATGAATGACATAACTCTGCAAGGCATAATATTGTCAAAATAATAATACAAAGAAACATGAAGTGTAAATCCATATAGGACTACACTTCAAAAACATATAACATCAGCAACATAATAATAATAATAATAATAACCTATGTACACAACATTGCATGGCCACCAAAACAGAAACCTGACGTGAATCCTTGAAGCTGTGGATCTGAAGACTGAGGCGTATTGCCAGCAGATGTCTTGGCTCTCTTACTCAGTTCATTAGAAGGGAATAGCAAAAACGCAACCCAGCAGAGCGCTGCATGAAGGGCCTTTTGTTGAAGCACCAATACTTGGATATGCTTAAAAAGAGAGAGTCTTTGAGAAACATGCTACCTCCAAAGGCGAACACACACTAACGCACTTAAATGAATGGACACACACACACAAACACCCAGCAATTACTGTGATTATCAATTAAAGGGCAGTCTGTTGATTGTGGTAATTTTTAGGGGTGCACTGTACCGTGCCCACAGTTCAGCTGACGCCCATACGTGCTCAGTCACCAGCGTCCCTAAATGGGCCAGGCAAAGGAGAAGGGGTCGTGGTGGAGTTCCTCTCCCATGACATCAGGCTTGGAGCAGGGTGGGAAGACTCGAACAAAGCTACGAGTGTTTCACTGTGATTTCAGTGTGATTCAGCTCTAGAGTAAACACACCCAGGGCCACTCTTGAGACTTCTCTCACATTAGACAGAGATGATGGAGTGAAGGAGACCTGCTACCCCTCACTGCTCAGACAACAGACACAGAGCGTCAATGCAGAATTATAGACAGAGAGAAAGAGAAAGACAGGGATTGAATAAGTAAATTTTGAGGCATCAATCAGATCTTTTACATTTTGTGTGTGAGTTACATTTTGAGTGTGGGTTGTAGAAAGGTGACAACAATGAACTCAAACTGCATGTGGAAGGCAAATGTTCATTTAAAATGTAAAAAAAGACCTGGATGCTTAGGTCTAGGGTTACATGGAAACAAGGATTTCTTTAGGTTAACCTGCGATGTGATGATTTTGGACTGCCATGACCCGCATTCACCCAAAGATAAACAAACAAACAAAATAAATAAATAAACAAAAATCCAGGGCTTTGTTGCGAGGCCACAGTTGGTGTGTGAGAAGACGCCAGGCAATTTGTGCTTCGGACCAGGTCTGCATCACGGCACCAGGTCTGCATCACGGCACCAGGTCTGCATCACGGCACCAGGTCTGCATCACGGCACCAGGTCTGCATCACGGCACCAGGTCTGGAGGTGATTTTTGTAAAAAGAGGAGCCCTGATTTTGCTTTTAATCAAATGACTAACGACTCACTACATGGGACACATGTCACAGGAGATTATCTTTAACAGTGCAGGAGGGTCGAGAGAGGGAGGGAGGGAGGGGGGAATGAGAAAGAGAGGGAGAGAAAGAGAGAGAGAGAGAGAGAAAGAAAGGCTAGACTAGGGAAAGATCTTTCACTTGAGAAATGAGAAGAAGCAGAAAAACAAAACCATCTTTACATTCAGCCTACCAGCTCAGCGATCAAGTGCCATAGGCCAGTTAACAGCTGTTAAATGTTATTTGTTTGCCCTTGTCGTTAGAAGGGAAAGGCCATATGGGAGTGGTGGGGGGGGGGGGGGGGGTGTTAGGGAGCGGCCCGACCCACGTGACCCTCTACCACGCCGCTCGACGGCTCCCACGCTCCGGGCGTCCTGTTGGCAAAATCCGTCTCATCTGAGGTTTCCTAGACAGGGCTCACCTGTCGCTGGTTGGACACAACAAAAAACAGCCCCACCTTCCCAAGGTCACTCCATGCGTCAGGGACGGTCGGGATGATAAATCCTCATCACGACCAGCTAGGCAAAGTGAGGCAAGGATATGCGAGTTAACAGACCAAGGCAATCAAAACAAATGGGGGGGGGGGACATGGGCGTAGGCCATTGGGCTCTGCTCCTCAGTGTATTAGCTCATCCCTGATGCTGTGGATTCCCACCACATCCCACATTACTCTCCACTAGGGTGGTGCCACATTCTCCAAGCAGACCTGGGGCCTAGTTTCTTGTTCAAGAGCGGTGTACAGAACCTTTCAGCTGGGACCAATGACCGGTTGAATGGAGGTACAGGTGTCTGCACCTTCTGAGCTTCAGACACTCACTACAACTGCAACCACACCACTCGTCATTCCAAAGTTCAAACCCATTCCTAAATTCACACACATACGCCTCACGACGCTCTGAACCTTGTAACAAAGCTACAGCACTCTGCATGCTTTATTAGGCACCATCCTTTTCCTGTTTACTTGTAGCCTTTTTTTAGATAGCACAGATGACGGGAGTAGCGTCGTTTGTAAATGTTAAGCGTTTGTTTGTGTGTGAGTAATGATCAGGCGATGTGAACATATTTTTGACCAAGAGCCGACAAACATCAGGAAGCATTGTGAGAGAGCAAACACAGTTGTTTGTTGGGTAAGGGCAGCTTCACCAGATGTGTTTGCTCAACCGTTTCCTAATGAAACACGACTCAGTGAATTCAGACACTCAGTATAGCTGAATGCATAGACTGTGGAGGGAGTGCAGGGTGAGTGTTATACATGCAGTATGAATATGGTATTGATCTCCGTACCACGACACAGCGAGGTCTTTGAGAAGCCCTGACTGCAAAATGAAGCCTGTGAACTCAGAGAAAATGAAAAGTAAATAAATGGAAGTGGAATAAGCCCACTGGAGAACTCTTTCGAAAAAGCATTGACAAAAGGGAAACAACTGTTCAGTGTTTAGACTGAAACAGGAATCTCTGCACGTTGGGGTTTCACTCATTTACACTTTCTCTTATGGGCCGACTTAACACCTGTGTACCTGCTTGGCTCAGGCTCAAGGCAAAAGTAAAGTAAGTGTTGTAAACTTGTCACACTGGGCAGGGTGGGGTGGGATGGGCTTGCGAGAAGCAGCATCTATATTTAGAAATATAAGCCCATACGTATAGAGGATGTAATGTGGACTTTGGCCATGTCCATTCCACTAAAAAGCCTAAATAATTTTAAGCAATCCCTAGTATGAGTGAGGGAGAAAAAAGAGAAGAAAAAGAGAGGGAAGGAGAGGGTGAGAGGGAGACAGGAGAGAAGGTGAGAGGGAGACAGGACAGGGTGAGAGAGACAGGAGAGAAGGTGAGAGGGAGACAGGAGAGGGTGAGAGGGAGACAGGACAGGGTGAGAGAGACAGGAGAGAAGGTGAGAGGGAGACAGGACAGGGTGAGAGAGACAGGAGAGAAGGTGAGAGGGAGACAGGACAGGGTGAGAGAGACAGGAGAGAAGGTGAGAGGGAGACAGGAGAGGGTGAGAGGGAGACAGGACAGGGTGAGAGAGACAGGAGAGAAGGTGAGAGGGAGACAGGACAGGGTGAGAGAGACAGGAGAGAAGGTGAGAGAGAGAAAGGAGAGAGTTTGTATGTATGCATTGCTACAGCATGACCGACCCCTCCCAGAGCCGTCGGACATAAAGCCCCCTGTGTGCTCCCTGGCCTCTACGACTTTTCCCGCGCAGCGTGTGGCCTTTGCCTGTCTGTCTCTCCTTGTTTCCACTCTTGCTCCCCCCTCCCACGTCATGTTTTTCATGTGAGGCTGCTGCTTGGGCCTCTGTGCCCCAGACGGGGAGAGGCTGGAGACAGTGGGCCGAGAGGCGGAAGGTCTGGGAACACAGGTTATTAGTCTCAGCTCTGCTCCATCACCGACCCGAATACCACGGCGGACAAATGGGATCGAGGCTTAATGGCCGTTACTTCGGCGAGAACCCGATTCCACGACAACAAAACTATCAGCCTGGGGCTGTAATGGGCCTCCGGTTGGGCCTGGACAAATACTGTGTGATGTACATATTGTTTATACTCCTTTCTTAGACTTTAAAACTTGATGTTTTGCTGTAAATGTTGTCTTGCAATCACAGCCTACAGTAAATAAATGTAATGATTTTGTTACATTATGCCAGTAAACAGATCTGCAGGACTAGGGCACTGCTGGATTGATTAACATAATGATCAAAGGTTCCTGTGCAATTTCTCTAATATAAACATTCACATGCCTCTGCATTAGAAACACTTATTTAAAAAGGCATTTAGAATATATAGCCCTGTTCCCGTAAAGTGTGTCCTGACCATGTTTGTGCACTCTCCACCCAGCAGTGTCAATGCACGCAAAAAAAAAACCCCACAAAAAACAACAAAAACACAGCAACACTGCTGTGTCCGATTAACTTGCTGCGTCTGATTGCACCAGCACAAAACCACATTCAAGTCGTTAAGATGTTAGCGGAAATGACCGGATCTTTGGTCCCGTGCACACTGACCAGTGTTCGGTGGAGGGAGGAGGGGCTAACAGATGGTGCATGCTACAACAGACACCTTGCGAACTTTGCAATTGTGCACTTTCAACTGCACCTGTAAGATGGGTGTGTGCAATAAAGGGTCCAATCAGCACAGGTACAAGGTAGGTGTTTCTAATATAGTAGCAGGTGAAGGTATTTTTATAGCGTCCTGGGAAAGGGGGCCAATCTTTCTGGTTTCTTTATGAGCCTAATATCATTGCTTAGGGCAGGAGAGTCGCACAGCTAAATTGTGACCAGAAAGAAAGACAAAAGAATAAATCTGTTTAAAGGGCTTTGCAATGTAATCCGGACTCTAGTTGGCCAATCTCAAAGGACACCCAAGGTGTTGTCTAGGGTTATATTTGTGTTTTACTATGAGTGAATTTATTAGTCTGAAAAGTTGATGGAGGACATGGGGGCAATACTGCCAGTGTTCCAACAGGAAATCTGGACTGCACATTCACTCAGAGGATCATCTAGGGAAATTAGGGATTAGCAAAGGATGGAAAAACCTGTACTGGCCTCTGTGGTAAAATAACGTATAACTTGCTTAATGGAACAACACTGCCCCCTATTGGCAGAATCTGGTAATAATTGAGTTGCACCCTCAGGAGCGTGAGCTATTGTTTATTTGTTTGTTTGTTTACATTAGTGGCAAATATAAGATGTTGTTGGATGTATTACAATATTTCTCATGTAGTTAAAACATTTTAAGTACCTGCATATAATGTATCAATAAATTAACACCAAATTCAAAAGATTTAAACAAGGGTAACATTTATTTGTATTGTACTGAATATGACTTAATCAATTACCAATATATTTGCATTTGTGTAAAATAAATACATACTGCATTTATGCATACAATAATATAGTATACTTCTTACGTATAATACTTTACATTTATGGCCAATCAGCATAATTACACAGGCAACTAAAACTTTAAATAAAACAACCCCACCTCCAGCTTTTTCAAGTTACAGCACGGTTACTTGAGACTTTGCATTATGTGTACACTCCTGTATTAACAGATTTGGGTGTTTACTACTTTGTCCAAAGCTGCATACATATTAGAAATGTAGTTAAGTAGATTCTACTTGTTTGTCATGTATTATAGGACAAAATTCACAGACAGCTCCATAAAATGAACAATTAATTTTACAATGATGCTACTTTGGTGGCCCAGCGTAAAAAAAAGAAAAAAAAGCTTTTTCTCACTTCTAGAAGCATACATCTACATATTATCTGTTTCAGATTGCATTCTACATTTTTTCCTCTGGACTGACCAACAGCTACAAATAAATCTAAAAACGGTCTGTCCAGCTACATGCACCACCCCACTCTTCCCTCCGAGCGATACATCCTCGGTACTGGAGCCAACGCTCACGCCCCAGTTCATCCCTTCACATCTGGGTGCTGCAGGGGGCGCTGGAGTGCTGCTGCCCCTGCGTGCCTCCCTGGGAGACCCCGAGAGCAGCCTGCCGCGCTGCCTGGTGTACCAGCGGGTTCTTCCAGGCCCCTGTGGCCCACTCCTCCTGAGCCTTGCTCACACTGCCTCCACTGCCCCGGTAGAAGTTGTGAACCTGGCAAGACGGACCGAAGACGCGGGTCCTAAAAGCTCAAAATAATGCACAACTGACGACGACCTATGGCATCGGGCATCAGTGCTCTTGTGAGAACTGGTGCAGGAGAATATTTCAAGTTATAATGATTGTTTAAGGGCATTTTGGGGCTGTGGAGAGAAGTCCCAGCATGAGTTTAATGAGCAGTCTTACCTTAGTGAGGGCAACGAAGGAGAAAGATGCCACTGCTGTAAACATGATGGTGGGAATCAACATAATGATGGAGGCAAAGAGGCTGGTTCCAAAGAAGGAAACGGTCCCTAACCAGCCACTGGGGAAATGAGAGAGGGACATTATTTTTCATAAAGCACAAGAATAGCTTTTACTATAATAATGAGCAGACAGAATCCTAATAATAATGGTGTCATCTCTATTATTAAACAAAGATGCACAGTAGATGAGTGAATATGTGATATGTGTGTGTGTGTGTGTGTGTGTGTGTGTGTGTGTGTGTGTGTGTGTGTGTGTGTGTGTGTGTGTGTGTAGCTGACTCTTACCAAACTCCCCATCCCGGTATTCCAATGGCTTGGATAATGGTGATAACAACCTGGGCCATGAAGACGAAGAAGAAAGCCATGAAGTTGAAGGAGCTATCTGTCCTGCAGGCAACAGGCGGAGAAGGTGACACGCCTGCAAATAGGTGGTGGACGCCGTAACCTGTCCCACATTGTCAAATCCGCAGGCTTTATTTACTGCACTATAAATACGAGCATTCAGAAGTGTTGAGCAGTGCACACAAGGCCCCATGGTAGTGGTGTCAAACACGGCCCCTATAGCTAGTGTGCTGAGTTATGGTCCTCTATGTGCAATGTCCTGAAAAAATATTTATATTCCAGTTTACACATTCAAATTGTTTCATATCATTCCTACTAAGATTTTGTATTTTAGTAAGAATGTGGTTATGTATGTGTGTGTGTGTGTGTGTGTGTGTGTGTGTGTGTGTGTGTGTGTGTGTGTGTGTGTGTGTGTGTGTGTAATGTCATACTTTATATAATGTAGTATTTTTATTACTAGTATTACTGAGGCCACTGTTTAGTAATGATTACAATAAAAGCATAATTAATCTGTGGCTGGTCCTCCAAAGTAACTTTAATCATAACATTCACTCTTTATGAGCACCAAGTCATTTATAACCATAACATATATTTCTGAATAAGTTATTTATGAATACGCTAATAGTTACAATCCACAGACTCAATTAGTGAGGCACTAATATACCCTATGCTGCATTTAAACCTTAGAATCTTTTACAGGAGGCTACATATTCAATCACACACACACACACACACACACACACATACAGTCTTCTCCTGGTTTCTGGTGCTCAGTGCTCCAACTCCTGTTTAGTGCTAATTAACATGTCCTTTATGAATTTAAACAGCAACACTGTTGTGTGAGCCCAAAGGTGAAAGGCCTGCGTGCTCCACAAAGCAGCACTGGGAAACACCACCTGCGTGAAGCTCACCTGAAGGCTTTGTAGATGGGTCGGAACCAGCACACGTATGAGCAAGGTGTGAAGAGGACCAGCCAGATGATGGACAGGCCAAAGTTAGTCACGCCCCCTCCACCAAACATCCATGCCAAGCAGCCAATGAAATTGGCCGCCAGAGTAGCACTGTATACTAAGAGACAGCACATTGATGTTGGTGAGTGAAACACGTACACAGAGACAGAGAATGATTCTCTGTCATACATCTATACTATATACTGTATCTATACTATATTCTACAGGGAGCACACATCTAGAAACAAATGTATATGCACACATTGCAGGATGAACATAGTGGACCCCCCTCTTAGCAAAAAGGCTACAGAATAATACAGAGCTTAGGTTCAGCTGTATGGGGTGTCTACAGTAACTGATGTCTGTAAATCTCTGCTCAACTACAGAAACCTGATAAACATGGTGCAAGTGAACAAAGATTTTATTGACACCTTAACTAAAATAAAGTGATGAGAGTGTCCGCTCTACATAAGGGAGAAGGAGCATCTAGTCTCAGAACACAGGGGGAAATAAAGTGCTGTATTATGGGGGTGGGTGTCCTTTCTGCCAGAACCCCGTGCAGCCATGCCAAAGGTGACCCACATATCCAGAGGTGGTAGAGGCGTCTACAGAAGGTGCGGTGCTGGTCCGGGATTTCCTCAAAGTTCTGGTAGAAGCACGGCTTCAGGGGGATCAGCTTTGGCAAAGGGGGGAAATTATTTTCTGTTGGACAAAAATAATAAGACAGTTTATCCTAAATTTGAAAATTGAAAAGGGAATGTTTTTGTACCTTGTTTTACATTGATTTGATAAAAAAATAAAGAACTACACACCAGCCATTTGCTGCAGATTGTGTTCCTCTACACACCAGTCTGAAACAGAAGGATACGCTAGTGTTAAGTGTTAACAGTGTTAATAATGTTACAAGAAGATCACGTATAAACGTTAGGGGACATCACTCTTACGCCGACCTCTAAGTCTGAAGTGTTTGCTGTTTGTTTGCTAATGTTATTGCAATGCATACATAAGTACATACTTGAGGTGAGTGTTGTTATCCTGAGGGGCTTTATTTTAATAATTAAACAATGAACTTGAAAAAGCAGACAGAATCCTCATGTTATGTCAAAGTGGGACATTCCGTAGTTAATTCACAGCCTAAATTACTAAAAAGTAATTAAATGCTATTGCGCTTCCAACAAAAGCGTCATTTGTTTATAAATAAATAAATAAATACATCGAATTATCGTTGCGAGTAGGTCCGTCATTAGGGGCCTGGGATTTACAGACTTTGAATGAATGCGTGAAGTAATCTTCTTACCTTCTCATACACCCTGTGCAGCTATCTGTAATGCAACTAGTCTCTCGGACCGCATGCTTTGACTCATTCCCGTTTCAACATTTAAATTAAATTGGTTCAGTAGACGCAGAGAATACATATAATCAATATACTCCTTTGCAGTAATCTTGTCCAATGTCGTGCCTCCCACCCTCAAGGCAAACTTTCTATACATGTAATACTATCCAGTGGATGGGCGGCATTGTTCTAGTGGGCACGCCCTTCTTCCGCTTACACGGCCAATCATATTGTCGCTTTGATGTCGCTCTCCAGGGTACTGAATTTGCCATGAGTTCATTTCTGAAGACACGGACAATGTTGACTTCAAGAGATGTAAATATGAATTGAGGTTCTGACGATGTTTCACAAAACTAGGCCACGGCCTGTGCATTTGCTTAAACTTTATAACACTATATTCAAATGTAGGTCTATCCTGAACGTTTGAAGCAAATAAAAAAGGCGATAATTCATTTATATCGATGTGATTTATGCATTTCTACTTATGGAGTGCTCCAGCTTTAGATAGATTGGTCTCACATGCACTTTTAAAACATCCTGTACCGCGACACATTCACGCAGAACTGACAGCTGTCTATATTTTAGAGATACACTCTGGTGCATACAGCTTGTCATATATTAAGTAACCTCTAGAGGACAGTGTCGTTTCTCTCGGCGTTTTGCCATAATTATGTTAACTCTAGCATGTTACATATTTTGAAGATACATAGAGCCACAGAGAAGAATAAATGCATTGGTAACATCAGAACATGAATTGATTTACTACAGTTTCCAAAACTACGCATGAGAACCGCGTTCATTTGAACCGGTGTGAGATAAATATTCTGCTTCGATTAACGGTGCACTTCGCTACTCTGTTGCAAGTATTGTATAATCCGCGGGATTACGAGATGAGTGGTCGCGGTTTTTTTTTTTTACGATGGCGTTCAATGGATACTCGCCGTTGTTTAGTGATCGTACACTACAGCTGCGTGTAGGTAACTTATGTAGCACGTGGATATTTCTGTCCTTTCTTTTGTAAGAGCAGCTAATCGAAGTAAATTGTTAAAAATTTATTGCTTGTCAAAATGATGCGAAGATACAGACCGGTAAGTCTGATCTTTTCTTTTTTACTTATTTTTTGGAATCATTAATTAGACGTTTTTTGCTCGTCTGATTCTAAATGTTGTTAACAAAAAAAGCAAAGTGAATATAAGCACATGTACAGTCGATAAAGAATTTTAAAATATGTTACTCTTTATAAAATCTATAACCCTAGATTAAATGTTTCATTGTTGAGTAATTCGTGGACAGAGACGTGAAGTGTAAACATAGCTGTTTTTTTTTGGTTTTGTTTTTTCGGGTAAACGCAGTGTGTGATCTTAGCATCGCTTTAGACCGTAATGACTGCTGTACCATCACAACATACAAACTACAGAAATAGCAGATCGGTCTCACTTGTATGAGTTTAACGATCCTCTCATTCGTTTGAAAAAGTGCATGAGAACAGTATAAATCCATCAATCTTTGAATCTGAATTTAAGATATTTTCACCTGTTTTATAGGGAATACCTAAAAGTATACAAAAAGTCTTAATATATAACAATTCACACTGTGAAGGCCACGTGTCTGACGACCTAGTCGTCAGTAGGTTTTCATTTGAAACAAGTCGGTGTGTTTTCAGTATGAACTCCTTTTTGTGGATTGGTGTTGGAATGTCCGCTGAGCACGTGCGGCAGACGTTGGCTGGGCGACCAAGTTGAGAGATGTGACACGGTGTCACGGTGACACTACATTATAACACCCGCTTATTTTAGTTTTAGTTTACCCGGCAGTGTTCAGTGACATCACAGCACGACATCACTGAATGATGTTCTTCATTCGCTGTTCTGCTTCACACGCGCGCCGGCGGAAGGAAGGCTGCAGGCTCGCGCCCTGCTCTGCTATGTATAGTTACACATTAGAGCGCGCCACTTGACTTCATGTTCCACCAGGGTTGGTGTTGCACCACAAATCATCCCACCCGTGCCTCAGACTCTCCCACTGCATACTCTTCTGGGGAAAGATAGACTGTTCTGAGTATATAAGCATCTATAACGTCCTGTAAATAGTAAGCAGTCCAGAGAGTAATGGTTTTGTCTTTCTCTTGTGAAGTGTAATAGCTTTGCGTTATACTTTATGTATAATTTATTTTCAATTTTTTTTTTCTCTTTGCTTTTCAACTGCCATTTCCTTATACCTTCATGATCTTCCATGAGCATAACATCTTAATTCCTCTTGCAATTTTGCAATTGAAACACTGAATAAATCTCTCTTTCTCCATCTATCTATGTTTGTATCTCTTGTTTCTGCACTTTCAGACTCCCATCTCTAACACCACCTTCTCCTTCTGTGGCACTGATAATTCATCTGCGTATAAGGTTGACCATGGCCTACTAAACAACGGCTGCTTCCTGGATGCTCTGGGACTTGTGCCGCACGTCTTCCTCTTCTTCAGCACCTTCACCATCCTCTTCATCGGTCAGTAGATCCCTTACCTGCATCCACACAGATCACTATAACAGGTCATGATGTGAATGGCTGCAGCCAGAGTTTTAATTTGGTTTGATAACCTTCGGTAACCTTTGCCCGTCCATTTGAGTGTGCGCTGTCAGCGGCCAGCGTGGTGTGTACGATGGGTGTCGGAGTGATGTCGTCCTCTGTAGGTTGGGGCAGTCAGAGCTCTAAGGTTCATATCCATCACAGCACATGGTTGCATTTCCCCGGCCACAACCTGCGTTGGCTGCTCACCGCCGCCCTGCTGTTCGTGCTGGTGTGTGAGGTGGCAGAGGGGATCGTCTCAGACGGGTAAGGGATCCTCAGCTCCTCCTTGGTCCCTGCCTGCAGATGCTCGGCTGGGTTAGCGTTTACACCACCCTCCCGACACCTCTGATCCATGAAACTCAGATACACATCTGTACACTGGGCGATTAGGGAACTGTTCATATTTTTTTGAAGGGTTAAAAGTTATGCAGACAAATTGCATTGGTATATGCTACCACTGTAAACTGGGGTGTTAGATGAAACCATGGCTGTGTTGAGACCTTGATGCAGTGTCATTCTTTTACACAATCCTCTCTGCTCCTCTAGGTTTAACCAGTCCTGCCACATCCATCTCTACATGCCTGCAGGGCTGGCTATACTGGCTGCTATTACCTCAATAGTCTACTACCACAACATAGAGACCTCCAACTTTCCTAAGCTACTGCTAGGTACGCACGGAGGACAGACGTTGGTGTGAGAGATCAAATGCTGTTATCATTGACACGTGATATTGTTGGATTGAGTGGGTGTTTTAAACGAGCTTTGTTGCAAAAGCCAACCATCATACACCTGAGTCATTATGAGAATGTTTTTATTTTCTTGCCACATTATACCAAAGTAGCATCAACATCTTTAGTGCCCTGATATTTGGTATTCACCACAACTGCTCTGTGCCTTTTACTCGAAGCACTGCTTGTCTACTGGATCTTGTCCTTCGTCACCAAGACCATCAAGCTGGCCAAGCACGGTGAGCACGGCGTGGGCGTGGGCCAACTGCGTTTCTGCCTCACGGCCCTGCTGGTGCTCGTCTACGGCCTGCTCCTGGCGGTGGAGGTCCATGTCGTCCTGCGCAGGGTGAGGGGGGACGGGGGACGGGGGGACAGAGGGACAGGTGGCACTAGCCCTGGAGCCCAAGTCAAGCACATGCAAACTGTAAACTGAAGTATGGGGGAACCTACATGTTCTGCAAGTTTAGAGTCTTTGCTTCCTAGTCAGAATGTGGTCGGTGCTTAGTAAACATTTTTAACGCGCTTAAAAACGGGAGCATTGAAATCCCATTGAGGCTTATGTCACGGGTCAAAGGTGGAATTGGCATAAAATAGGCTTCCAGTGAAGCCTTTTACCCAAATTGTGATGTTGCACAACAAATGAAATAAAAGAGACACCTACCTGTGATGTCCACCGTGATCCTTCCTCGCTGATACGTAATTACATTCGCGGAAAGCCCCCATCTGTTTGTGCGGGATTTGGAGAACAGAGGTATTGCCTTAGCTTGGCTTTATCTCAGAGTCATATGGCACAGCTGTGCAGGATGAATTATGAGCGGTTTGTCCTGCTTGACTGATGTTTTGGGCGCTGCATCTGTGTTCCCCGCCAGGGATGGGGGCGTGTGGCGGCTAAATCCCTCGTTTTCTCCCTCACATTTTAAGCCGTTTATCTGAAGGTTAAGGCCACCAGGGTCTTGGGATTCTTCCGTCCCACCACAACCCGTGTGCATTACAAAGAAGTGTGGCATCTTGAGCTGCGGACTCGGGAGAGTTGAACAGTGGGCTCTTTGAACAGTGCAGGGGCCCCTCTTTTTGACAGTGGCTGCGGAAAGAGGGAGACTGTGTAATCGATGATAGTCTTATACATGGAATTGCAGAGTTGTGAGGAAACGTTTTGATGCCCACAAACATGCCACTGTTGATGTAATGTTGGTTATGTGAGCATCAAACCTCTGTCTGCCAGGGTTGCATTGGCCTGGCTCGCTTGTCTGTGATGAGACAATGGGTGTGGGTAGGGTTGGGTATCAGCTGCACTGTAGCCCTCGGTGAAGAGCAGCACACATTCTGATGGTACATCAGATAACCAGTGTTCTAGTAACATACCCGCCCGCCATAGAGCCTGAGGTCCTGATGCCTCACCTGAAAAACCTCTGTAGGCGGTTTACTGCATGTATGTGTGTGTGATACTTCACCATACTCCACCATACTCCACCACGTGTTCCAGCGCTACATCTGCTTCCCACATGCCACCGAGGTGAAGCCACCTGAAGACCTCCAGGACCTGGGCGTGCGCTTTCTTCAGCCCTTCGTCAACCTGCTGTCGAAGAGCACATACTGGTGGATGAACACCTTCATCACCGCCGCCCACACACGCCCCATCGACCTGAAGACCATCGGAAAGCTGCCCATAGCCGTGAGAGCGCTCACCAACTACCAGAAGCTATGCAAGGCGTTCGATGCGCAGAAGGTACTTAACTTTTACGACTATAGAGAGCTTGTTATTCGGTCATGATATGAGGATTTTAAAAGATCTGAACAATTGCTATATGGTATACAAAGGTATATGTTGAAATTTGATTTTCTATTGGTTACAGTCAAAAACCAGTTGTATGCTTTAATAAAATCTTGTTTTTAATTAGAAATTTCAATATAAGGCATATAAGGCAGTGTGAGCAACACTTTTCAGGATCATAAAATTGAGATTGTGAGTGTTAGATACTGATGCAATTACAGCAGAACTCTGAACGCATTCTAGTGTCGTTTTACATTAGTATCCCATCATGCTTTGCTGCGATATGTGATCCTTTACTTCATCCTGCAGTCAGGATCTTAACCATGAGCAGTGGGGCCTCTATGGCCAAGCAGTAAATTCACAGCTGCGACACCCTTGCAAGGTTCAAAACGAGGTCACGGTCTGAAAAGAAGCAGCTTCTGTAAACATCAGACTGAGAGGACATGACCTTCGGCCTCTTAGCATGTGGCAACTCAAAACAATCGGTGGCAACTCATAATGGCAACTCAAAACGAGGGAATGAAAACCTTTACAATCTGTGAACAAAGGGCAGCCATTTTGTGGAATTAGTTAGTGTTTTCCCCGAGAGCTGACGTCTGTATGGAGATAATCACAATGAGAGTCAGAGTGCACCCAGCAGATGTTGCACAGGATTAAGCTGTAGCCAAATCAAAGATGTGTGCAGGGACTGTCTCAGGAAGAAGACCACACGGTCCTTAACGCACGTGCCAAATGTGATGGGGTTTAGATTTGGTCCTTGTTTTATAGATGATTAGAATGTTTTCTTGTGTGCTTGCACACATGTGCACGTGTGAATGTTTTTGTAAAATGACCCTTTATCCTTTATCCTTTGTGCAGTGGAAGGGGGGAGGGGACTGGGACCAGTAGGTCTGTTGGGGAGGGTTTGGGGGGGCATGACTGAAAGTCAGCAATTGACATAACCCCTAAAAAAAGTAACTAGAGAGGTCTGAATACTCACCGCCCCTGCCTTTGTGTTCCAAAGTCACTCCTTGTAAAGTATCATTTTAAGCTTCTTACATGCATCTTGATAGGCAGACTGCTTGTTTATGAAGTTTTGCAAGCTTTGCATTAACAGTGAAATGTATTAATGTGCAATTTAAAATAAAATAAACATAAACACAAGTTATGCAACATATTCCGAAAGCTTATACTGAATTGTTAATGCATATTGCACACTCACATGGGTCAATGAATGATAGGTAAGTACCATATTAATTAGAGCAGCTGGTGTCTGGTCTAATATGGCTTTTCGTGCAGTGTCTGTGCTTCTGTGTCCATGTGCATGTCTTACCTGTGTGTTAATGTGTGCCTGTGTAGGAAAGTGGTGCACTGCCTCCTAGTGGCTCACAGTGGGTGTGGCGTGCTCTGCGGCAGGCATTCAGTAGGCCACTGCTCCTCAGTATCACATTCCGTGTCGTGGCCGACCTGCTGGGATTCGCCGGACCCCTCTGCATCTCCGGCATCGTGCACCATGTCAGCCGAGACAACCGCACCATCACGCCCCCGGTACCAGAACTGTACCTGCTGGGACACAACACATATGACGTGAACAATAAAAGTTGCAGCAGTTAAAAGAATAGATTTGTGCTGATAAAAACCAAATTTCTAATTTAAATTCTATGTGTATTGGACTTACAAAATGACCTTAAATAATAGGCAAATAAGTGCATATGGAAAGCTTTGAGTGCCTGTGAATTCACACTTTTCCATGATCGAAAGCTAAAATTGTTTTTAGAAACATGTAATACATGCCATAAAAGTAAAAGAATGAAATTTTGCATTTACACAAGTGTTCATACTCTTTGTTACAATTACAATGGCGATGTCGTGCATCATGCTTCTTTGATACTGATATGGGGATGGATATAAGACTTCTGCATCACCAAAACTCCCCAGGAGCACAACACCCTCCTTCATTCTCGAAAGGAAGAAGCGTGGAACCATCAATGGTCTCCCAAGATCTGACCGCTTCACCAGACTGAGCATACAGACATACAGACTGGTAGCCAAGAACTCAACTGTGAAGATGGGAGAACTTTACAGAAGGACAACAATCAGTGCTCCAGCAATCAGAACTTTGTGGTAGAATGACTGGAATGATGGAGGAGGTTCCTCATTCAAAGGCACGGCAAAAACTCTGCACCTGCTAAGGCAACCCTTAGCCTGTCAGAAGATCCGCAGGTCTGATGAAATGAAGACTGAACTTTGCGGCCACAGTTCCCAGCAGTACGCAAGCAGGAATCCAGCTCCTCACTTCATTAATACTGTCCCTGCAGTCAAAAACGGCAGCAACATGCCGGGAGGATGTGTTTCTGTGGCAGACAGTAGGAAACAAGTCAGGGTTGTGGAAAATATGGAAGAAGAGCATGCAGGAGAACGAAGAGCCATCCTGGGTGATTAGTGTGCCAAAGAACTCAGGTTAGGGAGAAGGGCCATACCATCAAGGACATCAAGGAATTCTCTTTGGACGTCCTGCAGTGGCTGAACCTGAACGCAGTAGAGCATCTCTGGAGAGATGTGGAAATGGCTTTGCACCAACACTCCCCATCCAACCTGATTCTACAGCAAATAATAGGAGGAATGACCAGTAGGAAGGTATGGCAAGCTTGTAGGGTCATACCCATGAAGGCTTGCTGCCAAAGGGTCTGGATACTTGTGTAATTGACATTTTTCTGTTTTTTTTTTTTTAACACATTTAGAAAACATTAAGTAAATATATACTGGGGTTGGACAATGGAACTGAAACACCTGTCATTTTAGTGTGAGAGGTTTCATGGCTAAATTGGACCAGCCTGGTGGCCAATCTTTATTAATTGCACACAGTGCCCAGGATAATGTCAGCATACCACGAAGAAGGACGAGCATCCAACAGGATTAACTGTGAAGACGCAAGAGGAAGCTGTCTGAAGGGGATGTTTGGGTGCTAACCCGGATTGTATCCAAAAAACATAAAACCATGGCTGCCCAAATCATGGCAAAATTAAATGGGCACCTCAACTCTCCTGTTTCCACCAAAACTGTCCGTCGGGAGCTCCACAGGGTCAATATACACGGCCGGGCTGCTATAGCCAAACCTTTGGTCACTCGTGCCAATGCCAAACGTCGGTTTCAGTTGTGCAAGAAGCACAAATCTTGGGCTGTGGACAATGTGAAACATGTATTGTTCTCTGATGAGTCCATCTTTACTGATCCCCCCAGGTGTTCCAGTTTCATTGACCAACCCCTGTGTATATATATATATATATATATATATATATATATATATACTGCTAAAAAATAAAGGGAACACTAAAATAACATATCCTAGATCTCAATGAAAAAAATATTCCACTTGAAAATAATTGAAAATACTTATTACATAGTGGAATGCGTTGAGAACAAAATAACAAAAATGATCAATGAAAATCAAAATTATTATCCCATGGAGGTCTGGATTTGGAATCTTACTCAAAATCAAATAACAGGCTGATCCATCTTTAGTAGAAATTTCTCAAAACAAGTCAAAATGAGGCTCAGTATTGTGTGTGGCCTCCACGTGCCTGTATGACCTCCCTACAAGGCCTGGGCATGCTCCTGATGAGGTGGTGGATGCTCTCCTGAGGAATCTCCTCCCAGACTTGGATTAAAGCGTCAGTCAACTCCTGGACAGTCTGTGGTGCAACGTGAGGTTGGTGGATGGAACGAGACATGATGTCCCAGTTGTGCTTGATTGGATTCAGATCTGGGGAACGGGTGGGCCAGTCCATAGCATCAGTGCCTTCATCGTGCAGGAACTGCTGACACACTTCAGTCACATGAGGACTAGCATTGTCATGCATCAGAAGGAACCCAGGGCCCACTGCACCAGCATATGGGTCTGAGGATCTCATCCCGGTACCTAATGGCAGTCAGGGTACTTCTGGCTAGCACATGGAGGTCTTTGCGTCCCTCCAAAGAAATGCCTCCCCACACCATTACTGACCTACTGCCAAACCGGTTATGCTGGAGGATGTTGCAGGCAGCAGAACGTTCTCCACAGCGTCTCCAGACTTTGTCATATCTGTCACGTACTCAGCATCCTGCACGGTGTTGGGCTGTAGGCACAAGCCCCACTTCTGGACGTCAGGCCCTCATACCCTCATGGAGTCTGTTTCTGACAGTTTGAGCAGAAACACGAATATTAGTGGCCTGGTGGAGGTCATTTTGCAGGGCTCTGGCAGTGCTCCTCCTGTTCCTTCTTGCACAAAGGAGGAGGTAGCGGTCCTGCTGCTGGGTTGTTGCCCTCCTACGGCCTCCTCCACGTCTCCTGGTGTACTGGCCTGTCTCCTGGTATCAGCTTCATGCTCTGGACACTGACAGACACAGCAAACTTTCTTGCCACAGCTCGCATTAATGTGTCATCCTAGATGAGCTGCACTACCTGAGCAACTTCTGTGGGTTGTAGACACTGCATCATGCCACGTCTATGGTTAGAGAACTGAAAAAATACAAAAGTGACCAAAACATCAGCCAGAAAGGATGAGAACAGAGAAAGGGTCTGTGGTCACCACCTACAGAACCACTCCTTTATAGGGGGTGTCTTGCTAATTGCCTCTCATTTCTACCTGTTGTCTGTTCCATTTGCACAATAGCAGGTGAAATTGATTCATAATGTTGCTTCCTAACTGAACAGGCTGGTTTCACAGAAGTGTGGTTGACTTGGAGTTACACTGTGTTGTTTAAGTGTTCCCTTTATTGATTTTTTAAATAAAGTAGTAATAAAAATAATTGTTATAACATAATTTTTATAATATATAATACAAAACTGCAGTAAATATTAAGCATTAGTGTAGTATGCTTACTCTATATTCATACCTTCACATCCTGCAGGTCAAGCTGCTTGGGGTCCACTTCATTTCCTCTCAGGCGTTCTTGGCGAACGCCTATGTACTGGCCGTGCTGCTCTTCCTGTCTCTGCTCCTGCAGCGGACCTTCCTGCAAGCCTCCTACTACGTTGCCATGGAAACCGGCATTAAACTCAGAGGAGCTATACAGGTTTTAAATATTACATATTCAGTATTGTAGTCTGTACTTTGGTCCTGATATTAATAGTAATAATAATTAATAAAATAATTAAGTTCTACATTAAGAAGAAATTATTAAATAATGTTTTATTTAATATAAAATATAAAAAAGTTTTTATTTATAAATAATATAATCTAATAATCTGCATAACCTGTCATCTTTCCAGTGTAAGATCTATAATAAGATTATGCACCTGTGCACGGCCAACATGTCTATGGGCAACTTGACTGCTGCACAGATCTGTAGCCTGGTTGCCATGGACACCGACCAGCTCATGTGGTTCTGCTTCCTGTGTCCCAACCTCTGGGCCATGCCAGTCCAGGTGAGACCAGCAGCATTCATTCATAACAGTACAGGTGAGATCAGCAGTGTTCATTCATAACAGTACAGGTGAGACCAGCAGCATTCATTCATAACAGTACAGGTGAGATCAGCAATGTTCATTCATTACAGTACAGGTGAGATCACCAGTGTTCATTCATAACAGTACAGGTGAGACCAGCAGCATTCATTCATAACAGTACTGTAACAAACCTGGCTTAGCCAGTGGGATGCATATGCAGCTTTCAAGAGGTTTAATGTAAATGTCTAAACACAAAAACAACACAACTCATACAAAGACCAAAGATAACAATAACTAACACAAAAGTCATAAGGACAAACCGAATACTCACAAATTACACTATACAGCTTAACAACAATCAATAACCCACACCAACCAGGACCAAACACAGGACTTAAATACAGCAACTAAACAAGGGACACAACAAGACACACCTGAAGGTGATAACGAGGGGCAGGGAACATGGCAGGGGTGTGAAACCAGAGACAACTAGGAAATGTCAAAATAAAAGACACGCAAACACAGAGAACAAAACAAAAGTCAAGACTGACAAGGGGGGGAGACAGGAACACATGACAGAACCCCCCTCCAAGGCGCACCGCTCCGAGGTGCGCAACGGAAACCAAACCAAAAAAAACCCAACATCAAGCACAGACAGGAGGAACCAAACCGAGAGCAGGAGACGACAGACACGCAGGGAACAGGGGCGAAGGCAATGAGGAGGACACACCAGAAACAAAGGACCCAGGGGCAAAAGAAGGCACAGAGGACAAAGGTTCAGGGAACACAAACACAGGGGCTGAAACAGGCTGAGGGGGACAGGCAAACTGGACATCGGGAGACTGGACAGGGCTAGGACAAGCAACAGAAACAGGATCGGAACGGGGAACAGGGAACGAGGCAGCGACAGAGGCAAAAATACTTTGGACTACAGACACATGGACAGGAACAAAATGGGTGATAACTCGAGGAACAGACACGGGCACAGGGACGGAAACAACAACACCGGAGACAGAAACGGGCACGGGCACACGAACAATGACAACATCACGCACTGAGACAGGGAACAGAACAAAATTAGGCACAGAACAGGGCAAAAATGGGAACACAGGCACAGAAGGGGAACCAACACTAGGGGGAGCAAAAATAACGTCCACATCGGGCCCACAGACGGGCGGAACAGTCACTGTGGGCCCTGAGAGGGCACAAGAAACAGAAGTAGCCCCCAGGCGGGCCCCGGGAACGTCGGCAGGCCCCAGGCGGGCCCCGGGAACAACAGGCGGCGGTGACCCCTTCCGGGTCGCGGGAACAGGCGGCAGTGACCCCTTCCGGGTCGCGGGAACAGGCGGCAGTGACCCCTTCCGGGTCGCGGGAACAGGCGGCAGTGACCCCTTCCGGGTCGCAAGAACAGGCGGCAGTGACCCCATCCGGGTCGCGGGAACAGGCGGCAGTGACCCCTTCCGGGTCGCGGGAACAGGCGGCAGTGACCCCTTCCGGGTCGCGGGAACAGGTGGCGAGGGTGCAGGCCTCTCCAGGGCCTCCGGCGCGGGTGCAGGCCTCTCCTGGGCCTCCGGCGCGGGTGCAGGCCTCTCCAGGGCCTCCGGCGCGGGTGCAGGCCTCTCCTGGGCCTCCGGCGCGGGTGCAGGCCTCTCCTGGGCCTCCGGCTGCGGGTCTGGAGGCGCCGTGGCCGGCTGTGGGTCTGGAAGAGGCGTCACAGGCTGCGGGTCTGGGGAACACAGGTTTGCCCCTGCGCCACTCCTCAGTCCCCTCATCCTCCCCTCACCGTCGGTGGGGTTGGACTGAGGAGACGTGAGGACCTGACGCACAGGCTCCCAGCGCCCCCCCAAAAAAGTCTTTGGATGGTCCGCCGCAATGGTGGTGTAGACTCCTCCAGGAAGGGGTGCACTCTTGCAGTCAATCTCCAACATGCTGTAAGGCCGGGGGGCATCACTGGAAAACCTTGCCTGTAATAACCCAAAAAAGCCTTCCACTGTCCAGGCTACCTCAGACCTGTGGGTAAGGACAATGTTCGCCCACTCCAGTGCCTTACCCGCTAGTCTCGTCCTCATGAACAGAACGAGGACCATGTCTGGCGGCTGAGGGCACGTTAAGAACTGGAAATAGGCCCTGCACTGCAACACAAAGCCATCGGCTGAATCCTCCTTACCGTCGAATACGTCTGGGCAGTGAGTCAGTGAGGGCAGCGCTATCGGTCTACCTGTAGTGTCCAAGGCGAGACATGATTGCAAACAGTCCAACTGTGCCACGTAGTCCTCTACATCCTTGGGAGGGGGTAGGCTAGGCACAGGTCTCACTCCTGTAGCTGCTGCGTCCATTGTGACGGTGGGTTATTCTGTAACAAACCTGGCTTAGCCAGTGGGATGCATATGCAGCTTTCAAGAGGTTTAATGTAAATGTCTAACACAAAAACAACACAACTCATACAAAGACCAAAGATAACAATAACTAACACAAAAGTCATAAGGACAAACCGAATACTCACAAATTACACTATACAGCTTAACAACAATCAATAACCCACACCAACCAGGACCAAACACAGGACTTAAATACAGCAACTAAACAAGGGACACAACAAGACACACCTGAAGGTGATAACGAGGGGCAGGGAACATGGCAGGGGTGTGAAACCAGAGACAACTAGGAAATGTCAAAATAAAAGACACGCAAACACAGAGAACAAAACAAAAGTCAAGACTGACAAGGGGGGGAGACAGGAACACATGACAGAACCCCCCTCCAAGGCGCGCCGCTCCGAGGTGCGCAACGGAAACCAAACCAAAAAAAACCCAACATCAAGCACAGACAGGAGGAACCAAACCGAGAGCAGGAGACGACAGACACGCAGGGAACAGGGGCGAAGGCAATGAGGAGGACACACCAGAAACAAAGGACCCAGGGGCAAAAGAAGGCACAGAGGACAAAGGTTCAGGGAACACAAACACAGGGGCTGAAACAGGCTGAGGGGGACAGGCAAACGGGACATCGGGAGACTGGACAGGGCTAGGGCAAGCAACAGAAACAGGATCGGAACGGGGAACAGGGAACGAGGCAGCGACAGAGGCAAAAATACTTTGGACTACAGACACATGGACAGGAACAAAATGGGTGATAACTCGAGGAACAGACACGGGCACAGGGACGGAAACAACAACACCGGAGACAGAAACGGGCACACGAACAATGACAACATCACGCACTGAGACAGGGAACAGAACAAAATTAGGCACAGAACAGGGCAAAAATGGGAACACAGGCACAGAAGGGGAACCAACACTAGGGGGAGCAAAAATAACGTCCACATCGGGCCCACAGACGGGCGGAACAGTCACTGTGGGCCCTGAGAGGGCACAAGAAACAGAAGTAGCCCCCAGGCGGGCCCCGGGAACGTCGGCAGGCCCCAGGCGGGCCCCGGGAACAACAGGCGGCGGTGACCCCTTCCGGGTCGCGGGAACAGGCGGCAGTGACCCCTTCCGGGTCGCGGGAACAGGCGGCAGTGACCCCTTCCGGGTCGCGGGAACAGGCGGCAGTGACCCCTTCCGGGTCGCGGGAACAGGCGGCAGTGACCCCATCCGGGTCGCGGGAACAGGCGGCAGTGACCCCATCCGGGTCGCGGGAACAGGCGGCAGTGACCCCTTCCGGGTCGCGGGAACAGGCGGCAGTGACCCCTTCCGGGTCGCGGGAACAGGCGGCAGTGACCCCTTCCGGGTCGCGGAAACAGGTGGCGAGGGTGCAGGCCTCTCCAGGGCCTCCGGCGCGGGTGCAGGCCTCTCCTGGGCCTCCGGCGTGGGTGCAGGCCTCTCCTGGGCCTCCGGCGCGGGTGCAGGCCTCTCCTGGGCCTCCGGCGCGGGTGCAGGCCTCTCCTGGGCCTCCGGCGCGGGTGCAGGCCTCTCCTGGGCCTCCGGCTGCGGGTCTGGAGGCGCCGTGGCCGGCTGTGGGTCTGGAAGAGGCGTCACAGGCTGCGGGTCTGGGGAACACAGGTTTGCCCCTGCGCCACTCCTCAGTCCCCTCATCCTCCCCTCACCGTCGGTGGGGTTGGACTGAGGAGACGTGAGGACCTGACGCACAGGCTCCCAGCGCCCCCCCAAAAAAGTCTTTGGATGGTCCGCCGCAATGGTGGTGTAGACTCCTCCAGGAAGGGGTGCACTCTTGCAGTCAATCTCCAACATGCTGTAAGGCCGGGGGGCATCACTGGAAAACCTTGCCTGTAATAACCCAAAAAAGCCTTCCACTGTCCAGGCTACCTCAGACCTGTGGGTAAGGACAATGTTCGCCCACTCCAGTGCCTTACCCGCTAGTCTCGTCCTCATGAACAGAACGAGGACCATGTCTGGCGGCTGAGGGCACGTTAAGAACTGGAAATAGGCCCTGCACTGCAACACAAAGCCATCGGCTGAATCCTCCTTACCGTCGAATACGTCTGGGCAGTGAGTCAGTGAGGGCAGCGCTATCGGTCTACCTGTAGTGTCCAAGGCGAGACATGATTGCAAACAGTCCAACTGTGCCACGTAGTCCTCTACATCCTTGGGAGGGGGTAGGCTAGGCACAGGTCTCACTCCTGTAGCTGCTGCGTCCATTGTGACGGTGGGTTATTCTGTAACAAACCTGGCTTAGCCAGTGGGATGCATATGCAGCTTTCAAGAGGTTTAATGTAAATGTCTAACACAAAAACAACACAACTCATACAAAGACCAAAGATAACAATAACTAACACAAAAGTCATAAGGACAAACCGAATACTCACAAATTACACTATACAGCTTAACAACAATCAATAACCCACACCAACCAGGACCAAACACAGGACTTAAATACAGCAACTAAACAAGGGACACAACAAGACACACCTGAAGGTGATAACGAGGGGCAGGGAACATGGCAGGGGTGTGAAACCAGAGACAACTAGGAAATGTCAAAATAAAAGACACGCAAACACAGAGAACAAAACAAAAGTCAAGACTGACAAGGGGGGGAGACAGGAACACATGACAGAACCCCCCTCCAAGGCGCGCCGCTCCGAGGTGCGCAACGGAAACCAAACCAAAAAAAACCCAACATCAAGCACAGACAGGAGGAACCAAACCGAGAGCAGGAGACGACAGACACGCAGGGAACAGGGGCGAAGGCAATGAGGAGGACACACCAGAAACAAAGGACCCAGGGGCAAAAGAAGGCACAGAGGACAAAGGTTCAGGGAACACAAACACAGGGGCTGAAACAGGCTGAGGGGGACAGGCAAACGGGACATCGGGAGACTGGACAGGGCTAGGGCAAGCAACAGAAACAGGATCGGAACGGGGAACAGGGAACGAGGCAGCGACAGAGGCAAAAATACTTTGGACTACAGACACATGGACAGGAACAAAATGGGTGATAACTCGAGGAACAGACACGGGCACAGGGACGGAAACAACAACACCGGAGACAGAAACGGGCACACGAACAATGACAACATCACGCACTGAGACAGGGAACAGAACAAAATTAGGCACAGAACAGGGCAAAAATGGGAACACAGGCACAGAAGGGGAACCAACACTAGGGGGAGCAAAAATAACGTCCACATCGGGCCCACAGACGGGCGGAACAGTCACTGTGGGCCCTGAGAGGGCACAAGAAACAGAAGTAGCCCCCAGGCGGGCCCCGGGAACGTCGGCAGGCCCCAGGCGGGCCCCGGGAACAACAGGCGGCGGTGACCCCTTCCGGGTCGCGGGAACAGGCGGCAGTGACCCCTTCCGGGTCGCGGGAACAGGCGGCAGTGACCCCTTCCGGGTCGCGGGAACAGGCGGCAGTGACCCCATCCGGGTCGCGGGAACAGGCGGCAGTGACCCCTTCCGGGTCGCGGGAACAGGCGGCAGTGACCCCTTCCGGGTCGCGGGAACAGGCGGCAGTGACCCCTTCCGGGTCGCGGGAACAGGCGGCAGTGACCCCTTCCGGGTCGCGGGAACAGGTGGCGAGGGTGCAGGCCTCTCCAGGGCCTCCGGCGCGGGTGCAGGCCTCTCCTGGGCCTCCGGCGTGGGTGCAGGCCTCTCCTGGGCCTCCGGCGCGGGTGCAGGCCTCTCCTGGGCCTCCGGCGCGGGTGCAGGCCTCTCCTGGGCCTCCGGCGCGGGTGCAGGCCTCTCCTGGGCCTCCGGCTGCGGGTCTGGAGGCGCCGTGGCCGGCTGTGGGTCTGGAAGAGGCGTCACAGGCTGCGGGTCTGGGGAACACAGGTTTGCCCCTGCGCCACTCCTCAGTCCCCTCATCCTCCCCTCACCGTCGGTGGGGTTGGACTGAGGAGACGTGAGGACCTGACGCACAGGCTCCCAGCGCCCCCCCAAAAAAGTCTTTGGATGGTCCGCCGCAATGGTGGTGTAGACTCCTCCAGGAAGGGGTGCACTCTTGCAGTCAATCTCCAACATGCTGTAAGGCCGGGGGGCATCACTGGAAAACCTTGCCTGTAATAACCCAAAAAAGCCTTCCACTGTCCAGGCTACCTCAGACCTGTGGGTAAGGACAATGTTCGCCCACTCCAGTGCCTTACCCGCTAGTCTCGTCCTCATGAACAGAACGAGGACCATGTCTGGCGGCTGAGGGCACGTTAAGAACTGGAAATAGGCCCTGCACTGCAACACAAAGCCATCGGCTGAATCCTCCTTACCGTCGAATACGTCTGGGCAGTGAGTCAGTGAGGGCAGCGCTATCGGTCTACCTGTAGTGTCCAAGGCGAGACATGATTGCAAACAGTCCAACTGTGCCACGTAGTCCTCTACATCCTTGGGAGGGGGTAGGCTAGGCACAGGTCTCACTCCTGTAGCTGCTGCGTCCATTGTGACGGTGGGTTATTCTGTAACAAACCTGGCTTAGCCAGTGGGATGCATATGCAGCTTTCAAGAGGTTTAATGTAAATGTCTAACACAAAAACAACACAACTCATACAAAGACCAAAGATAACAATAACTAACACAAAAGTCATAAGGACAAACCGAATACTCACAAATTACACTATACAGCTTAACAACAATCAATAACCCACACCAACCAGGACCAAACACAGGACTTAAATACAGCAACTAAACAAGGGACACAACAAGACACACCTGAAGGTGATAACGAGGGGCAGGGAACATGGCAGGGGTGTGAAACCAGAGACAACTAGGAAATGTCAAAATAAAAGACACGCAAACACAGAGAACAAAACAAAAGTCAAGACTGACAAGGGGGGGAGACAGGAACACATGACAGATCTGTAACAAACCTGGCTTAGCCAGTGGGATGCATATGCAGCTTTCAAGAGGTTTAATGTAAATGTCTAACACAAAAACAACACAACTCATACAAAGACCAAAGATAACAATAACTAACACAAAAGTCATAAGGACAAACCGAATACTCACAAATTACACTATACAGCTTAACAACAATCAATAACCCACACCAACCAGGACCAAACACAGGACTTAAATACAGCAACTAAACAAGGGACACAACAAGACACACCTGAAGGTGATAACGAGGGGCAGGGAACACGGCAGGGGTGTGAAACCAGAGACAACTAGGAAATGTCAAAATAAAAGACACGCAAACACAGAGAACAAAACAAAAGTCAAGACTGACAAGGGGGGGAGACAGGAACACATGACAAGTACAGGTGAGACCAGCAGCATTCATTCATAACAGTACAGGTGAGACCAGCAGCATTCATTCATAACAGTACAGGTGAGATCAGCAGTGTTCATTCATAACAGTACAGGTGAGATCAGCAGCATTCATTCATAACAGTGCAGGTGAGATCAGCAATGTTCATTCAGTACAGGTGAGATCGGCAATGTTCATTCATAACATTACAGGTGAGATCGGCAATGTTCATTCATACCAGTGCAGGTGAGATCAGTAGTGTTCATTCATACCAGTACAGGTGATATCAGCAGTGTTCATTCATGCCAGTACAAGTGAGCTCAGCAACGTTCATTCATGCCAGTGCAGGTGAGATCAGCAGTGTTCATTCATACCAGTGCAGGTGAGGTCGGCAGTGTTCATTCATGCCAGTGCAGGTGAGATCAGCAGCGTTCATTCATGCCAGTACAGGTGAGATCAGTAGCGTTCATTCATGCCAGTGCAGGTGAAATCAGCAGCGTTCATTCATGCCAATGCAGGCAAGATCAGCAGTGTTCATTCCTAACAGTACAGGTGAGATTAGCAGCGTTCATTTATACCAGTACAGGTGAGATTAGCAGCATTCATTCATACCAGTACAGGTGAGATCAGCAGCGTTCATTCATGCCAGTACAAATGAGATCAGCAGCATTCATTTATAAAGTACAGGTGAGATCAGCAGCATGCATTCATACCAGTACAGGTGAGACTGATTTTACCCCTGACTGTGTTAGGAATAACGGGTTGCTTCTGGCCACCTGTTGCTGTTTCTCACAGATCACCATCGGTGTAATTCTGCTGTACTACCTGTTGGGCTTCAGCGCTTTGATCGGGGCCCTGATCATCACCGTCCTGGCCCCCCTGCAGTACCTGGTGGCCACACAGCTCTCATGGGCACAGAAGAGCACTCTGGTGAGAACCTTACCGTGAATGAAAGAAACTGGCTGTTACGAGCACTGTTATGAGCACTGTTACGAATACTGTTATGAGCACTGTTACGAGCACTGTTATGAGCACTGTTACGAACACTGTTATGAGCGCTGTTACGAGCACTGTTACGAGCTCTGTTATGAGCACTGTTACGAGCACTATTATGAGCACTGTTACGAGTGCTGTTACGAGCGCTGTTACGAGACACTAGCCTTAGCCTCAATTGTCATTTGACTTACAGTAATGAGTGAAAAATGTAGTTAAGTGTATATTTGTGTGTCTGTGTGTCTGTGTGTGTGTGTGTGTGTGTGTGTGTGTGTGTGTGTGTGTGTGTGTGTGTGTGTGTGTGTGTGTGTGTGTGTGTATTTGTGTGTTTGCATTCTTTGCAGGAGTACTCTAGTCAACGACTGAAGAAGACTAACGAGTTGTTGAGAGGCATCAAGTTAGTGAAGCTGTATGCCTGGGAGCACATCTTCCGCTCCAGCGTGGAGGAGACACGCAGGAAGGAGTTGAGCAGCCTGCGTTCCTTCGCCCTCTACACCTCCCTCTCCAGTGAGACGCGCCGAGCTCCGAGACGCAGACCCTTTCACAGATGCGACGCAGCTCAGTTCCAGCCCTCGCAATTGCTGAAATAGATAAATGCCCGCTGCTCTGATTTAACGCTCTGACGTGTCTCTTTTCTTTTCGCAGTCTTCATGAACGCGGCTATCCCCATCGCCGCGGTGCTCGCTGTGAGTGCTGTGACTTCTCCTCCGACCACCCAACAGAACTCACACTTATGCATGGACCGTCTACCTGTTGTCTAGAGTGTGAACTGGTTTGCGTTGTGTGGTGTGTGTCCCCCGCAGACGTTTGTGGCTCACGTGCACGTGCCAGGCTCTGCCCACGCCGAGATGTCTCCCGCCACAGCCTTCGCCTCCCTCTCGCTCTTTCACATCCTGGTCACGCCCCTCTTCCTGCTCTCCAGTGTGCTGCACTCGACCGTTAAGGCCCTCGTCAGGTGACTGTGGGCGGTACCTGGAAACACAAGCACCAATCACGAGTCTTCTGTGTGCTGTTATATAACAGGCTGGCGTTTAAAAGCCCAATCAGGATCGGCTGCTAATGGCAAGGCCATTTTTGATTAATGCTAACAACGGAGGTCTTAAGGTTGTTCCAGACCTGATTGTGGCTTTAATGTGGTTGTAATTTGCCTCCACTTCATATAATTTAAAATTACTTCATATTCTATATTTTCTCTAGTGTTGATTTTGTAATTTAGTTTAATTTCATCAACTTTATTGCTTAGCTTGTATAATGCATTTTGCCCAATCTTCTGTAGATTTAACAAGCACTTTAAGTAAATGTATTTTTTGCTGGTGCTGCAGATTGCTGTTGCACTTTTAAGCTTCTTATTTGCCTGTCCTAGTGCACAGAAACTCAGTGAATTTTTCAGCAGTGCTGAAATCGAGATCGATCCAGAGCCCAAAACCCCACCGCCGCTCAAACCGACCAAGAATGGCAGTATCAAGTCAGTCGTGAGTATGCACAATGATGGACATCGTGTAGTGCACATCTGCTGTGGATGGGCCACGTCTTCTGCGCGCTCATGTGCTGGGACTGAGATGATTGACCTTTTTTGTGCATCACCAGTACATGTTGCAGCTCCAGGCGTCCAGGCTGGTCAAGCGTAAGGACAAAGCCAATGGCAACTCAGCTCTGCAGGATCAAAATCTGACTTCTTCCGGTGCCACGGAAGAGGAGAATATCTGTATGAAGGTCAGATGTGAGTTGTTGCAAATTCCAAGTTAAAAGCTGGTGCCCCACTCTCACTAGAGGGAATACAGCAAAATGACCAAAGGGACATGTTTGTGCTGTTCATGCGCTATAGATTGTGAATGGCTATTTCACCTGGACTCAGGGATGTCCCACATTGACCAACATTGACATAAGAGTTCCCTTTGGTAAGTTCATTTTACTTTAATTAAATTGCAGTGGTAACTTTGCTCTGTGATTTATCATGGTCGTGTATGAAATGAAATGTGCCATATTTTGTCAATTGTGATTTTTATACCCCAATCGAAATTTGTCCTCCGCTTTTAACCCATCTGTGCAGTCAGAACACACACACACACTAGTGATTACTAGGGGCTGTGGATCACACGTGCCCAGAGCGGTGGGCAGCCCTAGCCCGGCGCCCGGGGAGCAGTTGGGGTTAGGTGCCTTGCTCAAGGGCACCTCAGTCATGGCCTGTCTGGGAATCGAACCCACGACCCTCCGGTCACAAGTCCAGTTCCCTAACCGCCAGGCCATGACTGCCCTATATAGTGTATGATGTGTGTGTGTGTGTGTGTGTGTGTGTGTGTGTGTGTGTGTGTGTGTGTGTGTGTGTGTGTGTGTGTGTGTGTGTGTGTGTGTGTGTGTGTGTGTGTGTGTGTGTGTGTGTGTGTGTGTGTGTGTGTGTGTGTGTGTGTGTGTTAGGTCAACTGACGATGATTGTAGGGCAGGTAGGATGTGGCAAGTCCTCCCTGTTACTGGCTGCACTGGGAGAGATGCAGAAGGTCTCAGGGAGTGTCACCTGGAACAGGTAAGAGGCAGGTCTCCTAGCAACAAGGATCAACCTGCTTCATTTACTTAATTGATGTTTTTCATTCTTCTGTATTGTTTGTGTTTTACATTTGAGCCACATGCTAAAATATATTTACCTCACAGATTACCAGATCCAGATGATGAACTAGACGACAGGTACAGATTGATTTCATTGAATTAAAGGAAGCAAAAACTATGTTTGTTGTCAATTAAGGACAGCAGAGATACTTTAAAATGCATTCGTGTTCAACTTACGGTTTTATTTTATTTTTTTCACAGACTAATTGTCAATCATGTAAAAAAAACCAAACCAGCTGAGTACGTAACACACTTTACACAATGTGAGAAAATGACTAAGTGGAATTCAGTGTTTAAGTGTGTTTGTATCTCAATTTCTGGATGACAAGCAGATCGATAAGAGGCTCGGTGGCATACGCATCTCAGAGGCCCTGGCTCCTCAACGCCTCGGTTGAGGATAACATCTTGTTCAGCATGGCCCCCAATCTGAGAAGGTACGGCCGTTTAATCTTTCTGAAGTGCAGAGGCTGGTAGCCTTCGTGTGCGTCTTCTCTTCCTGGTTAGTCATGGTCCCTGCCTACTCGGCTTTGCTGAAGCGATCATGCCACTCTGCACAAACACAACGGAGGCCACAGCTTTTAATGTGCCTAACAAATCGCCTCCAGGTGAAGGCAAAGGAAACAAAAACAACATCCTCTTTCTTTTGTCAAGCTCTCCTGACCCTTTCTATTGGCCATTGTCCATGGAGCTGTGAAGGGGAAGATTAGAGTGGGTCTGTTCCATGGAACCCCGGAGATGTTCTGTAAGAGTTGTGTGACTGGGCGTGTGTCCTTTGTGACGTTTTGTTCCTTAACGGACCCACATGCCCAGCTGAAGCCCACCATTCTGAAATGCTCCCGGGTATTTGTGCATTTCTCTGTGACCAAGCCCTAGATTGACCAGCTACACTTATATGATGACCTGATAAAAAATAAATAAAAAAAACATAAAGCCATAAAAAACGACTTAGGGAGATGTGTTGTTGATGTAGAGCAATATGTATTACCTACATAATAATCAAAGGGGTTTTAAGACTTGCATTTGGACAAATGGTGGTTGGAAAGTCAAGGCTGTTTGCCAAGGATGTCTGATGGCAGAGTGCTTGCGCAGTTATTTCTCTTGATAAGTGCAGTTTATGCGCTCGAGTAAAAGATGTAATTCCTGCAGGATTCCTCTACCTTCTGTGGTTGTGCTTTCAGGTATAAGGACGTGATTGAAGCCTGCCAGCTACAGCCTGACATTGACACACTTCCCCAGGGAGACCAAACCGTGGTTGGAGAGAGGGTGGGCTTGTTTACACAAGATGAACAGGATGCATGTGTGTTCTCACGCTGCTCTGATAGCGTCTGTCTCCTCGTCCTACAGGGTATTATTCTGTCAGGTGGTCAGCGGCAACGAATTAGCGTAGCCAGAGCCCTCTATCAGAAAGCTGAAGTCGTATTCCTGGTGAGTTCAGCAGGAGACTACTGACATTGCCAACCGTACTGTCAGAAGAGCTTTATGGTTTGAACAGTGGTGACCACGGGGTATATCATCAAGCACTCGGACATAGAAGACTTCCTCCAGAATGTTCTTTGTTCTTTGACGAGTCTGATTAGTGCTGTTGAAAACAGGGACAACCCATATCGCAATGTAGGAACAGATTGTATAACGTGCTTCTATAACTCACCTGTAGGACGACCCATTTTCAGCCCTGGACATCCACCTGAGTGATCACTTGATGAAGGAAGGAATTCTGAAATTCCTCAGGCAGGAAAGGAGGACTGTGGTGCTGGTGACCAACAAATTGCAGTATTTACCACACGCTGACTGGGTGAGGACCAAGAATCCCTTATAGGCACAAAGCAATGTAATCTCGGCCTCTGAAAGTGTGTTCTAGTGTATGTCTACTGTATGTCTAGTGAATGTTCTAGTGTATGTCTAGTGTATGTTCTAGTGTTTGTTCTAGTGTATGTCTAGTGTGTGTTCTAGTGTGTGTTCTACTGTGTGTCTAGTGTATGCTCTAGTGCAGGGGTGGCCAACCCGCGGCTCGTGAGCCGCATGCGGCTCTTTGCCTGGTTTCATGCGGCTCCCCAGCCGGTCCGCGGGCTCACCTGCACAAACGGGGTGACACACTGCTACATTTTCGCGGTTAGTTTACAAGCCTAGCGAGCCGCTAATACTTTACAAACCGGCGTAGTGGAAAACACGCATTTGACTGTCCTCACAGCTAATAATTTACACCTGCCACCCCCCCCCCCCCCCCCCCCCCCCCCCCGCTCAACAGATTACACTCGCCCATGTACGATGTGGCTCTTTGCCGTAATACAGTAAGAAAAGTGGCTCTTGGTCTATGACGAGTTGGCCACCCCTGCTCTAGTGTATGTCTAGTGTATGTTCTAGTGTGTGTTCTACTGTATGTCTAGTGTATGTTCTACTGTATGTCTAGTGTATGTTCTACTGTATGTCTAGTGTATGCTCTAGTGCAGTGTTTCTCAACCTTTTTTCAGTTGTGGCACCCTTTATATGCATGCAAATTTTTAAGGCACCCCAGTTTACAATGCGTTAAAAACACAGGCTTTGGGGGGGGGGGGGTTGAGACGTAAGTTGTTGACGGGGGGGGGGGGGGGGGGGGGGGGGGGGTGAACGTAAAATGGACACAAATTAAGTATTATATCGCAATCTATCGATCGCGGGTGGTTGGATAGTTCATAGATGTGGATCAGATAAATAAACAAGATTTTTTTTTTCGGATGTGAGATATCAGAAGAGTGCCGTGAGAGCGTGTGAAAACGGTCAAATGCGTGTGTCTCATGCTCAATGCGTGAGCGTTGGCAACCCTGAAAACATACTCTCTGCAACCATCTCCCGGCCAACATAACACAAAAAGTGATTATTAAGACAGAGAGCAGATAAATGTGACTTACAGTCAGTGGGAAACCTGCGTAATCATGTGCTGACCTTGGTCATATGCAGGTCATATGCACGCTTTGAGCATGAGACTCACGCATATTTAGCGATTTCACACGCTCTCACGCCACACATGGAATTTCTCACGCTTGAATATTATTATTATTAATTTATTTTTTAAATAATCTAATCGCCGCACACCGCAGCATATTCAGCCAATCCAATCCAATCCAATCCAATCCATTTTATTTATATAGCACTTTAAAACAACAAATGTATACCAAAGTGCTGTACACATACTGAAAGAATAAGAAACATAAAACAGCACAAATATAAAATTTAAATTTTGTGTTTAAATAAAAACACCAAATTTAGGAAGAAAACACACAACACAACCCAAAGCTATAGAAACAAATAAAGCACTAAGAAAATCAAATTAAATCAAAAGCCAATGAAAAAAGATGTGTTTTTAAATGAGATTTAAAAACGGCGAGTGACTCAATCTGCCTAATGTGCAAAGGAAGGTCATTCCACAATTTTGCACCCGCAGCTGAAAAGAAGCGATCACCTCTGCACTTTCTCAGTGTCCTCGGAACAGTAAGGAGGCACTGATCTGTTGACCTAAGCGAGCGTGCTGGGCTATAGTGTTGTAATAGGTCGGACAGATACTGGGGGGCGAGACCATGAAGATATTTAAAAACAAATAAAAGAATTTTAAACTGAATTCGAAAAAGGACCGGAAGCCAATGCAATGATTTTAAAATTGGGGTGATGTGCTCTCGTTTTTTTGTATTTGTTAACAGCCGTGCAGCAGCATTTTGCACAAGCTGGAGTCTGGCAATGGACTTCTGGTCAAGACCAAAGTAAAGCGCATTACAGTAGTCCAAGCGATTAGTAATAAAAGCATGAATTAAAATCTCAAAATGGTGACGAGGGAGGACTGATTTAATTTTGGCCAACTGTCTAATTTGAAAAAAGCTTGCTTTAACAACAGTACTAATCTGCGAGTCAAACCTCAGATTACTGTCGAACTTCACACCAAGGTTTGTCACAGTAGGTTTAACATATTGTGTCAAGGCACCTAGATCACAGTCATTAACTCCAGTGTCATTTGGGCCAAACACTATTACCTCAGTCTTCTTTTCATTAAAATGTAAAAAATTATTAGTCATCCACGCCCTAATTTCCTCAACACATTGTAGAAGTACTTCCAAAGAGTGGGTATCCTGTCGCTTTAGTGGCATATAAATTTGTGAATCATCTGCATAAAAATGAAAAGAGACACCATGCCTTCTTAATATGGAGCCAAGAGGGAGCAGATACAATGAGAAAAGAAGAGGCCCAAGAATAGAACCCTGGGCCACTCCACATGTGAGAGGGGCTATGGAAGACTCAGTGGCCCCCAGACGAACACAAAAGCTTCTACGTGTCAGGTAGGACTTAAACCACTCTAGGGCAAGGCCCTGGATACCCACACAGTTATAAAGACGAGATAATAGAATTTTATGGTCCACTGTATCGAAAGCTGCGGTTAAATCCAGCAAAATAACTATGACCCCTTGACCCTTATCAATGGCTAAAAGGACATCATTAAAAACTCTCAGTAGTGCCGTTTCCGTGCTATGCAGAGATTTAAAACCAGACTGGAATTGTTCAAGAATTTTGTGCTCATCTAAGAACACGGTTAGCTGCTGATGAACAACCTTTTCTAAAATCTTAGAAATGAACGGAAGTTTAGAAATAGGCCTGAAATTAGAGAGGACAGAGGTGTCCAGTCCAGACTTCTTGATAAGTGGTTGTACCACAGCATGTTTAAAACTATCAGGTACAACACCATTTGCCAAGCTGCTGTTTATAATATTAAGGACATCAGGGGCTAAAATTGGAAAAAGTTCTTTAAACAAACGAGGTGGAAGTGGGTCATTAGGTGAGCCAGAGGGCTTCATGTGACCAATAATTTGTTCCAATAACTTTAAACTGACAGGCTCAAAGTTATCAAGAACAGCAGAGAATGTGGCAGCTACAGGTAGGTCAGACAAAGGTGGACCAATAAGGGCCCTAATGCTCTCGATCTTACCAACAAAGACATGCAGGAACCTCTCACACAATTCAACAGAAGCTTCCGGACGGGCTGCATATGGGGCATTAAGAACCTTATTCAGTGTTTCAAACAATACACGAGGTTTGTTTTTATTTGCCAGAATAATATCAGAGAAATACTTAGATTTTGCAGCTTTCACTGTCTTCTGATAAAGACGCCATTTGCCTTTTAATATCTGAAGGGAAACTACAAGTTTGTCATTTTTCCACTTTCGCTCAGCTTTTCTACACTCCCGTCTAGCAGCACGAGTGCCATCATTCAGCCATGGTTCAGTACTTGGTTTGGAGTGTCTTATTTTAACAGGAGCCACGGTATCCAATATAGACTGACACTTAAAATTAAAGCTAGTCATCAGAGCCTCTACATCAGTAGCACCACAAGGAGTATCTGATGTAAAGGTAGAGAAGACAGCGGAGAAATTTGCAACAGTGGATGAATTTATAACGCGACATTGTTGCACAGTAACACACTGTTTATCC
Organism: Brachyhypopomus gauderio; assembly: GCF_052324685.1. Classification (NCBI taxonomy): domain Eukaryota; kingdom Metazoa; phylum Chordata; class Actinopteri; order Gymnotiformes; family Hypopomidae; genus Brachyhypopomus; species Brachyhypopomus gauderio. The sequence continues at coordinate 19,175,404 of NC_135212.1, forward strand.
ATATGACAAGGCAATAAAACGTCAAAAATAACAGGCATGTGGTCTGAAAACGTAGCAGTACAAATCTCTAGATTGGAAACAGAAAACCCATATGTTAAAACCAAGTCAAGTGTGTGCCCCCGTTCCTGAGTGGGACCAGTTACACACTGCACAAGGTTAAAAGAGTCAATGAGGGTTAAGAAGTCTTTAGACATAGGCTTATCCGGGCAGCAAACATGGATATTAAAATCACCAAGAATTAAAAGGTAATCATACTTCGGCAGTATCTCCGTCAAAAAGTCGCTCAGTTGTCCAATAAAGTCTTTGTTATATTTCGGCGGTCTGTAGATAACAGCGCATAGCATTTGACAAGTGGTGCCAAGCTCAAACATGTTCAGTTCAAAGCTGGAATAAAGCGGCACTGAAGTAAGCTGTTTACAATTAAACAATCCATCGGTTGTATATTATAACAGGTTAAACCAATCAGAATATAGATCGCGCTGTTTCTTGGTAGACTTTAGCCAGCCCGCTCCCCAACCACACACACACACACACAGCCGCTACACTAACCATCGCGACAGATTCCAATCCCCCCCGCCTGAAAAAAAGCTCACGCCCACCAAACTTGATAGATCTGGTCATATGAAATACACTTGATTTTTAAAGCGTATAATAACTTCAATTTTTGAAACTATAGTTTTTTATTTCACATCAGAATATTTTGACGGCACCCCCGATGAAGACAGACGGCACCCCAGGGTGCCGCGGCACCCCGGTTGAGAAACGCTGCTCTAGTGTATGTCTAGTGTATGTTCTAGTGTATGTTCTAGTGTATGTTCTAATGTATGTCTAGTGTATGTTCTAGTGTATGTTCTAGTATATGTTCTAGTGTATGTTCTAGTGTATGTTCTAGTGTATGTCTAGTGTATGTCTAGTGTATGTTCTAGTGTATGTTCTAATGTATGTCTAGTGTATGTTCTAGTGTATGTTCTAGTATATGTTCTAGTGTATGTTCTAGTGTATGTTCTAATGTATGTCTAGTGTATGTTCTAGTGTGTGTTCTAATGTATGTTCTAGTGTATGTTCTAGTGTATGTTCTAGTGTATGTTCTAGTGTATGTTCTAATGTATGTTCTAATGTATGTTCTAGTGTATGTTCTAGTGTATGTTCTAGTGTATGTTCTAATGTATGTTCTAGTGTATGTTCTAGTGTATGTTCTAATGTATGTTCTAATGTATGTTCTAGTGTATGTTCTAGTGTATGTTCTAATGTATGTTCTAGTGTATGTTCTAGTGTATGTTCTAGTTTATGTTCTAGTTTATGTTCTGCTCAAATCCCCCAGATCATAGCCATGAGAGATGGTACAGTACAGACCCAGGGCACTTTGAAAAATATCCAGTGTGCAGAACCTGAACTATTCAACCACTGGAAGACACTGATGAACAGACAAAACAAGGTAACTGACACGGATGAACAGACAAAACAAGGTAACTGACACTAAAGTGCACCTTAAAAACACTGGACAAGCTGTCTGTGTCTAAAAAGAACACCTCAGTATACCAAATGTCTTAAGGCCTGGATAAACCAGGCCATGGTTACTATGATTTGGTATATAACACCTTAAAGTGATTTCAACCGTGGGCTTATTTTAAAGTGATTAACATTAAGTGTTTAATGAAACATCACCAATGTGACATTTATGCGAATACTCAAAGCACTCCAAGCAAACTAATAAATGAGAGTTAGGATTAAAATGTAGCTCAAGTCAAACTAGCAGTTAATACTAGACTCTCTTCAGACACATTCTCTTTATCGTTCTTTTCTGGTGTCTGGTTGATGGTGGGAGGTTTACAATACTTTTTTTTGCAATATATAATTCTGATACTTGCTTTGAAAATGTCCTCCAGGAAAACGCAGTAGAATTAAGGAGGAAGAGTTTTAGGAAGACACTGATGTCTTCAACAGACACCCTCGGCACTGAGGATGGAGATGAAGGTAAAGCTTTGATTCCTGCATCTCAGAGGGCTTCTGAATTGAATGATGGGATACAAGGGCCTAAAAACCTTTTAGTGCATGCTAAAGATCTTCAAGTTTTCGAGTGCTGTACAAATTACCAGAAATATCCCTAAACAAATCTCTTTATGTGAGGTTTATCCATAAACACTGTTCTATTTTGTACTGTATCAGGGGAATGGTGGACGACCTAGTCTGTATTCTGTGATGCTCTGTCACCTTTTGACTTGTGCTGTGACCTTATAACTGTATTGTGATCTGTGTCTCTTGATATATGGTGGCTTCCCCTGTGTGGACTTGTGGGATATCCCCAGCCTCTCCCGTTACTGTCTGGGGGTCTAAAGGTCTGGTTTGAGTGGCATGCTTTTCTGCATCTTTAACAGAAAGAATCGTGTCATGGGGAAAATAACAACAATTAGTTGCATAGTTCAGATGTGTTTATCACAGAGTCACTGGCTTTGGGAGTTTGAGAGCACTGTTAGTATTACTAATAACTGAAATAAGAACCAATATATGGTATGATATATGTTAATATACCTGTAACTAATATGGATGTATTATGAATTTCATGTGGACAGTTCCTTAAAACAACTCCCATATTTAGTTGTGGTTGTCACTTGGTAGATTTATGTCTTGAAACATAAACAAAATCTTGGTCAGTTCTAGATCTAGTTCTGAAATTTGTTTATTATTTATTTGATATTTTATGAAGCGGAATGTTTTTACCTATCCTTTTCTCTGCAGTGAACCTTCCCACTGTCACCCAACCAGACCTTCCCAAACCATATTTTAAAATTCATGGTGAACAGGAACGCACTATTAGACCCTATGCCATGTCACACTTTCACCCTACCAACTTCTTTGCATTCACACCTAGGGATTGAGTGTGCAGATTTTTATTGGGACAGAGCATTAGGGCTACAGTGTTATAAGAAACTTTTCAGAATGCCTTTTGCAAATTCCTGGCAAAAGAATGCACAACATAGCCCAAGAAACCCAAAAATGAAAGTATTATCTCCATTAATAAACATCATTAGGATACCCATTGTATTTTCTTAGTTTAATGTATTTTAGTCCTTTGCTTTTTACATGATTATTGTTGATCTGTGCATGAAAGTCCTGATTTTTTACATATTTGCAAGTCAAATTTCCTTTACTTTGAAGGCATATGATGCCCCAAATTTGACAAAAGTCCTGCAAGAAGTTGCTGAACTTTTCCAGTCCTCTTGTGTCAAATCACACAGACAGTGTTGCCTACAGAGCTCCATTACTGGTGTCCTAAGTTCATTTATTATTTGGTGTCTGATTGATGTGCAAATATGGAACATACTTCAGACAGCTGCAAAAAGATATCTCAATAACTATAGTTCAAGTAAGAGAGACCACCACAGCTGAGGTTGGCAGATTGGACTAATCTGTCAAAAACTAGCTGAGTCCATTTATGTAAACGCTGTTGAGAACTACTGATGAATTAGCAGGTTCTTGAAGGTTTGTCCCACTTCATAGGGAGAAATTCAACCACTATGCCTTGTAGCTCAGTTCCAAGGAACAAGTGCACACTCAAAGAAAAAGGGTAGTGGTAAAAATAAGGTGGTATTGGGCCTGAGTTTGTCAGCAAAATTTTTTTCTTTGCATGGATAATCATCCGCCATAGTCAATCATGCTTTACTATATCAACCGAACCTGTGAGGAGCTTTCAAATTCGCCATGTTTGGAGTCCTGTCACCTCTTCGAGATCTATACCCGAACCAAGCCCCGCATGCGCCTCGTAACGCAGCGCGGGGCGACGTCTGCCTCACGCTGCTGCTCATCCCGCAGACGGCTCCATGAGTACAGACGACGAGAGTCTGGCCACCGCGTCGCGCCGCAGGGCCTCCATCCCGTGGAGCTCGCTGGGGACGTACCTCCGTGCGTCTGGCCTGCTGCTTCCGCCCCTGCTCCTGTCGTCTCAGCTGGCAAAGCACTCGCTCATGCTGGCCATAGACTCCTGGCTGGCTCACTGGACCTCCCAGGCCATCGGTGCTCGCGGGGGCAGCAATTGCACAGAGGAACAGGTGGGATGTCGCGCGTTCGAATTAACGGACACAGCTGAGGGGTGAGGGTGGAGGGAATTGGCAGGACTGCCAAGTTGCAAAGACAGCCCTCAGAAATGACTGTGATTTTAGGGTTTAAATGACTTTTACCTGTCAAATGTTTCATTTGATGAGTTTTATGTCTGAAATGTGGCTGTGTTGGGATGGCGTTTCCTCTGCCTCCTCTGTTCTCCTGGCCAGGAACATCCGTTCAGCCATCTTCCATATTTGGGGGTCTTCTGTATTCTCTGCTGTCTGGGCATAGTACTGTGTCTGGTCACCTCTCTAGTGGTGGAGTGGATCGGCCTGCGTGCAGCTAAGGAGCTGCACTGCAGTCTGCTCCGAATCATCGTCCTGGCCCCTATGAGGTGAGAGTTCACACTGCGCTGCGGTGTACATATTAGGGCATGTGCAGACCTCCATGTCACTCTCTCTATCTGCCCCCCCCCGGTCTGATCTGTTCTCTTTGTCTGTGTAGCAGCATTGAAGGTGGGCGTGGCCTGTGGGGACAGGGGTGGGGTTATGGGCAGAAAGAGAGCAATGGGATTGGTGGGATTGGCTGCCCATCATTTGACGTCTTTATGTCTGAGTGCATTTCATAGCATCTATTGGCAGTTGTTTGTGAAGCCTTTTTGTTGTTTGGCCTCATTTTGTGTTGTTTGTGGACTGTGGCCATTTTGCCACAAGACATTGTTTAAAGGCATTAGAGGTGACAATGTTTATCAAGAAGTTAAGGTGTTTATTCTGCAGAAATATATTGTTTTGTCTAACATCAGCAGCTTTTAAAAAAACTCACGTACAACATAATTGATTTATATTAATGTTGGTAATGTTTACTTTTGTGGAATGTTTCAGGTTGTTTGATACGACTCCCCTTGGCAGTATTCTTAACCGATTCTCTGCTGACACCAACACTGTTGATCAGGTAATTAGATTCAGCTCTACCCTCGTATAACATAAAGGCTTGCTTGACTGCTTCAGTTAAGCGTAATCTGTCTTCTAATGTAAATGTCCTCCATATAGCATTTGCCAAGAGTGAGAGGATGAACTGGCATTTCTAGCACCTTCTGGGGGATTTTGTCACTCTTAACTTTCCATTGATCCACTGGGGTGGGAGCTACACTTGGCCGTCAAATAATGTTGAGCTGAACACCTGTGTTCCCAGCACATCCCAGTCACTGTGGAGTGTCTGAGTCGCTCCACGCTGCTGTGTGTGTCGGCGGTGGCAGTCATCTCCTTCGTCACCCCGGTCTTCCTCGTCGCCCTCCTGCCACTGGCCATCACCTGCTACTTCGTTCAGAAGTACTTCCGGGTGGCATCCAGGTGGGACTCCATCCAACCCAAACTACAGTCAATGGCTCATGACATTGTCAGCTTATAATATAAAAAATATATAATTATTGCCATATGATGACTCTCAACATTATTGAGTGGTCAATGTACATTTAGTAGATGGTAATGATTGTGTGTGTGTGTGTGTGTGTGTGTGTGTAGGGACCTCCAGCAACTAGAAGACAGCACCCAGATTCCCCTCCTCTCCCACTACACAGAGACAGTAGAGGGCCTGTCCACCATCCGAGCTTATAGGTACAGCACAGACAGACGTACAGGCTGGTTCAGAACAGCGCTAACATCATGCAGTGTTGTGATTTCCATATCTGCCAGTAATTTTGCCTGATCTATATTTGGCTGCAGGCATGAACAACGATTTAAGAAGAAACTCTTGGACTATGCAGATGCCAATAACATTGCCTCCCTCTTTCTTACGGCAGCCAATCGCTGGCTTGAAGTTCGCATGGTAAAAAAAAAAAAAAACAAGGAAAAATTGTTTCCTAGACTACAAGTAGATACACAACTGCTTATCAGATCATCTTTCCTATGAAGAGAACCCGAGGACATTTGTATAATAATATTCAAAGCTGTAGTGACGTATGCAAGGTTTCCAACGAAACAGAATGTTTCAGAAATCAGAAATCGGAAATACCATTTCCAAAGTAGCCATTTAATTAGCTAAATGTACTTGGAGTTCACTTGGATGACATTTCTAGAATCCATAAATGTAATGAATAAATAAATAATATTAAAACCCACTCTGAGTAGGATGGCTGAGCCCTTTACAGGGGACCATGGTAAAAGTGATAGAGCCACCAGCAGTGGCTAGGACCCCGATGCAGGACAGCAAGAAAGCTTGATAAGCAAACCAAGAAGAAAATAAAAAAAAACTTAAAAATGGTTTTCACACCCAAGGAAGGATAATACCAACTCAGTATTGCAGAGATGAGGAAGAAAGGAGACCCAAGAGACAGTAATTTACCTGGATTACTGACAGTAATCTACCTGGATTACTGACCTTGTCTTTTGCCAGAACTCTGAGCAAAAGACTGTGCACCAAGCTCTAAGTAGACTGGATGACAGTCGTTGCTGATTGCTTCTGATTACTGTGAAGTGGTTGTATGCCTCCCTCTGGTGGCCAAAGATGGACTAAGCTAAGTTGTTTATCATTTACACATGTAAAACAGAAATCAGTGTCACACTAGTAGTTCAGTAAAACACTTAATTTAACACGTAGAATATTTTGCACTTAAAAATATAAACAAAAAATAGCTCTTCATGTGTTACCTCTAGATGTCATAAGAAAAAGAATCTTGGCCACGCTATTGTGTCCATTGCAACAGAAATGTTATCCTTGTTTCTGGATGGATATTGTTCTCACCTATATATGTTAAAGACTTCACATTTTCACCAAAGCCATGATCACCTAAAAAAAAAAACAACATTGACCTGTCAAATGCCTACTTTTTTTAATGGACATTAAAAGGACATATCTAGTCAAGCTTGATGAAGATCAAAGCTTTACAGCATTCATGCCAGACCTAAGAAGATCCCTCCCACAGATCTGTTAAGAATGTTGGAACTTGTGTTGACATCTTTCACTCCAAGTAGTACTGACAAAATTTGAGAAGTTGGTATTTGTACTAATGTGGGACCATCCTTAGCAAAGCTCTTTGCTGGATTTGTTGAGGAACATTTTAATGAACAATACAGACATGTACCTTTGCCATTTCTGAGATACAGAGATGACATTTCTGATATTTGAAGAGCTCCAACTGTTTAGATCTTCCTTCTCCAAGTTCCACCCAACATGGAAGAACAACCTGGCATGAGAGAAACTTGTTTAGATGTTTGTTACATCTGAAGAGTCAGGTTTAACTACCACTGTCTTTTATAAACCTTCACATCTGCAATACAACTCTTCACATTCCAAGGCCTACAAAAACTCCATTCCTACTTACTCACGACTACTACATAAGTACATTTTGCAGTGAGAATGAAGATATTCTCCAGAAAAATATGGACACAAAGTATAGATTTCTGAAGGAAGTCATAAATGATGCTTTTGCTCATGTTTTACCTATTCAGACAAAATACTGATAAACAGTGTACAGTTAACAAGAATTCCTTTGGGACTCACTTATGCGACATATAAAGCAGCGGCTGATATTAAACATGTCAGAATCCTCCAGGATGATGCAAACACTGTGCCCCTTCTCGACTAATCTCCTACAAATGAGACAAGAAACATCAATCACTGTGCTACTGTAGCCTGTAGCCACTCTAGATGTGCTACACATACATTTATTCAGACAGCCACTAAAAAAGACAAGCACGAATGGATCAATTATCAGCCTTTCCCCCTCATGCATTACTTCAGTGGTCTAGTTCTCACTTGCAAGAGACATAATCAGCTTTATAAGAGAAATCAAGAGAAGGCTTGCTAGTTATTTTGGTGAACAGCTTCGGACCATCAGCATTAAGCACTTGTCATTTACAGCGGCAGTTCACATATCTTGTTGGCATTGCTAGTTTTTGCTGTGGCACCAATGAAGTTAGGTTGCTCAGTGAAAAAGAAGGGATTGTAATTTTAGAAGCTCATGGACTGAGTGCTCTGATTAAAATGTTTACTCTTTATAACATAAACTGGTTCCACCTCCCACCTCCTTGAACTTCAGAAGCACTTTGCTTGCACAGCTGATAAAGGACCTCTGTGTGAAAACATCCTGTTTCTCTAGAGACTGTGTACTTCACTACAACTCTGATTCTCTCTCTCTATCTCTCTCGCTCTCTCTGCATATATACTGTATATCTGCATGACTGGACCTTAAGACTGAATTAAAGTATTGTGTGAAATACACCAGAATGCCACTAGGAGGCAAAACAGAGGTCTTATTACATTCAATATTTTTTATAGTAGAACCCAAAATGTCACTTGCATGGTATCGCAACGTTAACAGATTTAATGTGGGTCTGCAGGAGTACATTGGGGCATTTGTGGTGCTGATAGCAGCAGTAGCTTCCATCACCAGCGCGCTGTACAGTGAGCTCTCTGCAGGATTAGTGGGCCTGGTCCTCACATATGCGCTCATGGTAAAGTCTTCTTACCGAACACACGCACACACATTACACTAATTGGTCTGCTAACCCTTCCATTGGGGATTACAGAAATGCCCTTTAGTTCTGTGTTACAGTAGCCACGTTTGACGTTCACGCACATCTGGGGTGTGCGCACAGGTGTCGAACTACCTGAACTGGATGGTGCGTAATCTGGCAGACATGGAGGTGCAGCTGAGCTGCGTGAAGAGAATAAGCAGCCTGCTGAACACGCAGCCCGAGAGCTACAACGGAGAACTGAGTGAGTCACGTGGAAGGAAGCATACACGTGCGCCGTGATGAGTTTTAATCTAAATACAATGTGGATGGAGCTGAGGAGAACCTCTCACCCACAACAAATATGAATAAAAGGATTTTTTAAATAATACACACACACACACCGGGTGGATGTAGGTCTGGTGTTCTGCTCTGTTCCAGCTCCTGCTCAGCTGCCGCCGGGCTGGCCCAAACATGGCGAGATCCAGATCCAAAACCTGAGCGTACGTTATGACAGCAGCCTGAGGCCCGTGCTGAAACGCATCAACGCCCACATCAAACCGGGACAGAAGGCAACACAGACCACGTGGCCTCGCACCGCTTACTCACCTACACAGGAAGCGGTTCCATCACTAACGTGCCGTATTTTGGCAGGTGGGCGTTTGTGGAAGAACAGGAAGTGGAAAGTCTTCCTTCTCATTGGCCCTTTTCCGAATGGTGGACACGTTTGAAGGTAGGAAGCTTATTTTCTTCCTCTGAGGCTTTATCGTAGTCATCCTACATCCTACGCGTCCTTGACTGGTCACTCTTATGGGCTCGTACCCTGACATTTCCTCCACTTAGGGCAAATCGTTATCGATGGCATTGACATCGCTAAACTACCCCTTCAGACGCTGCGCTCCAAGTTCTCCATCATTTTACAGGACCCAATTTTGTTCAGTGGAACTATACGGTAAGTTTGCCAAGTCCATTTCCCATCATCCTCTGTTCGTGCTTTTGGAAAAAGAGCTTCTGCCTTTCGGCTCAGCCGTGGCCAGGCCACAACCCAGAGAGCACTACGGTGTGAGCCGATGACAGCCAGCCACCCAGGCTATATTTGTAAAGGCACTGTGTCTGGTTTACTCAGCTTTAATCTGGACCCGGAGAGAAAGGCCACTGACCGGACACTGTGGGAAGCTCTGGACATCGCTCAGCTCAAGGCCGTGGTCAAAGCTCTGCCCGGGGGACTGGGTGAGACATTCAGCCCTTTGAAAAATGAAAACACCGTTGGCATGGCAATCAGTTTTGGCCCTCATATTTAATTCTGGCAGTGAATGGGATGGAAGATGATTTACACAGCTGGCTTGGAAATGTTGGTGAAAGTTGGGAGTCTGCTAGGGTTTATTTATCTGGTTTTAAACTGGATTCCTCTGCCCCCTTCTACAGATGCCATGGTGACTGAGGGAGGTGAAAACTTCAGTCAGGGCCAACGGCAACTCTTCTGCCTGGCCAGAGCATTTGTGAGGAAGAGCAGCATCCTCATCATGGATGAAGCCACCGCCTCCATCGACATGGCAACCGTGAGAACAGCAATAAGTCACATTCCCGCAGCGTGCGATGCTGGAGCTCGGAGAAACGCCCTCACTCCCTGTTCCTTTCCATTCCAAACAGGAGAGCATACTTCAAAAAGTCGTCATGACCGCCTTCGCAGACCACACGGTGGTGAACATAGCTGTGAGTATGTGGAGAACCCCTCCCATAATCCCTGCGCAACGCCGCTTAAAAGAGATTATCGGTGCGGCCGTGCCCTCCTGTGACCTCTCTTGCTGGCACGGTGGGGTCAGGGGGTCAAGCGCATTAATGAGTTTACAGACTCAGCCCACCCAAATCTCTCACGTCACATAATCATCCACTGCACTGCTGTCATGGGTCTGAATGGAAAAGCCCGTTACATATTTTAGCATTATTGTCTTGGCTTGGCACACAGCCAGTAGGGTTCTGTGCTCCAGTTCAGCTGTCCGCAGACCCACAGATGTCTCACCTGTTGAAAAATATCTTAGGTAAACGACCTTCTTGCATACACCGCAGTTGTATTATAGTGCAATGTCAACGTTACATGCACACTATGGGAAATTATACATACATATTATATACATAAAATCAGACATTGTAGAGCCTGATGGTTCCTTACAGCCCTTTGCTGAGAGACCTTGGGCGTGTCTTGCAGCACCGTGTGCACACGATCCTTCGGTCCGACATCATCATCGTGATGAAGCACGGTGCCGTTGTGGAGTCCGCAAGGCCTGACGTGCTGCTCGAGCAGAAGGACAGTGTGTTCGCTTCGTTCGTCCGAGCAGACAAGTGAGCAGCATGGGGTGGAACGCAAATAAGGTGGGAGGGGCAAGGGGCGGGGTTTGTATGAGCTGTATATTGTAAAAGAAACTGTTCAAAGGCTATTTACTAAATACAAGACACGGATACTGTTATTTATAACTAATAATAAAATGTAAACAAAGCTTCAAGACTGAAATGGTTCTTGTGTTTTGTATGTTGTATTAATATAATGTATTTAATAAAATAAGATGATTGAATGGATGAAAATAAGATGAAGGTGCTTTAATATGAAGGACATGTTTATAAGTGGGTGTCAAATTCGCTTTTGTAAACTGCTGTGCACAAAAATACAGCTAGTCTCTCATAGCCCCGAAGTTTAAAACATTGAGATTATTAATTAATTGAAGCTTTGGTGATGTCAAACTGGAAATAAGGACAACAACTCAACACTTTGAAACTTTTTAAATATTTTATTAGGTTATAATTTGCAGAGCTTAAAATATTAAATCGCTTTTAACTTAAGTATTATTAAAATACATACAAATGAAAGCCAGGAACTGAGGAGCCCTGAAAAATGCCAAAACTAAACTGCATAAAAAACGATAAATAAATTAAAATGAAAAACATCCAACCCTCTAAGAAGAGAACCCTCTGCCTAAGAGAAGCCTCTGAACAGTGATGAAGGGAGGACATTATAATCTTTCTTTCTCTTTTGTATTTTCTTATACTTTTATTTTCTCTCTCTCACTCACTCTGGGTAATAGACTTAAACAGTTAAATACATAAAGACTAGATTTACATTCTTTTCCACTTTTCTGTTCAGAAAATGTACTTGCAAAGTGAGTCGCGCTGCATGTCCGTCTCGCCGTGGTCGCGTGTCTATGCCAACGGTGATCCCAACCCAAAATCGTTCCCTCGGCCTGGTTTTTTATTTTTATTTATTTATTTATTTTTTGCTAAACCTGGAAGAGAACCTTTTGATGGACCATAATGGGACCAGCTAGTTATCGGGCCCTGTAAGAACCCGGGCTTTTATGGCCACGAGCACGGCATTCAAATGTAGCAGACAAAAGCAATGTCTTTGTCACTGTGCTGAATGAGATGGGAGAGCACCATGAAGCGAGGCCTTTTCGGCCATTATGGCTCCCTGGATCGATCCAACATGGCCGCCTGCAGTAGGCTCCAGTGCAGGAGAAGGTCTTTGCTGACCACATGACCGCTGAGGGCGAATAAGGTTACCTGATATGAAAAAGGGGGCGAAAAAAGGTGCAGTTGTTTTGTCAGATGAAGAGGTAATGGATAAAAGAGAAATGGGGGAGGAAAGTCTATCTGAGAGGATTCGGTTTGAAGGAGCAGCATGGACAGATACCTCAGGACCTGAGGAAAACCTGTAGGTCTGAACCACTCATGTTCACCCCACCCACCCAAAAAAATATATATTGAGACCCTATAGACAAAATGGGTCTACAATTCAGCCTTACTAAATCAATTAATCTGACAAACAGTGCTGCTGCCAGCTTCCTTAGGTTCAGTTACTCTAACAGAATAAAATGCTGAGGGCGGATAATGTCACTCCACACCACCAGGACAAGGGGGGGGGGGGGGGGGGGGGGGGGGGGCGGCAAAATAAATGGATAAGTGTCCCATAACTAGAATCCAAACTCATTATTTCAAAGGAAAGGAAACCAACTGAAAGAAAAGGGAGGAAAGTATGAATTGTTCCCAATTAAAGGGCTAGCCCCACAGACAGGCAGCCTCGGGGCAAATTCAGCATTGTGCTGCCCCCTGCAGGTCTGGCTGACCACTCCTGAATGGGTCCTAAAAGAGAACAATGTTCCGGGAGTGGGAAGGGCTGGGAGTCCCTGTACGGGCGCCACGGCCATAGTCCTTCTCTCCTCCCTGGGGCCGGGCTGCAGAGGGAAGACCCCCGGCTTGGTAGGGACAGTGGGGGGGTTCTGGGCCTCATCTTTCAGTGACGTGGTTCTGTGGAGCAGGCGGCGGGGGAGCGCAGAGCACCTCAGTCAGGTCATCCATTATTGAAGTCTCCTTAGGGTCCATCAGGTTGAATTCCCTTATAAAAACAATGAAATGCGTGTAGAGCGTATTCAAGTGTCCATGCAGGTCCATGGCCACAGTCTCCTTGTAGTGTGACCAGTAGATGTGGGCCAGCACATGGAACAGGTATCTACAGATCTTCTTCACCAGCGAGTCGAAGGCAGCGGGGAACTCTTTCCCTGCAGAGAATAACGGGAGCATGCACCAAATGTGAGGGCCTGATTCAGTCCATCATTTTAACACCAAATAAACCAAATACAAACATATTTCTGAGCTATGTTTGTATTTTATGTCATTTATTTGAATAGAGATTTACAAAATGGATACTACTTTTCAGAGTAGTATGGAAAATATTCCCATAAACCTGGATGTGAGAATCTGTTTAGTCACTCCTAGGTATGTAATATATTGCAACACTAGAGGGCAGCAGAGATCCATACTCACCATACTTGGTGGGGAAGTTGTCTTCGTCAGTGACAAGTTTTTGTGCTGAACTCATGACAAAGTCCACATACTGTGGTGCTGTGCATTTAGTCTTCTTCCCCTTCTCATCATACCAGTAGTATGTTCTGAGAAACAGAAAAAAGAGAGGGCGCAAGTTTTACCTCAGTTCCAATATTTCCCGAAGCAAACAAACACTATTGTCACATCATCATCCACTGCTCATCACCTCATATAACTGGACGACAGGATGAACCGATAACACAAGCCTTAAGCACCCTGAGCACTTGCTAGTGGATCATTAACTGAGTACGTAGATGTCCATCTGCTTACTAGGAGGAACAGGTTTATTGCGGAGCCATTTGATTTGCAGGCCGAGGCCCTGGTCGTGCCCTCAGCCCTGGTCCTCCGTCTGGCTACCTGCCCAGCAGGTGGGCTAAACGAGCTTGAGAGCACCGGTTACAGCTGGCACGGCTCAGGACGGAGACGCACCGCGACGTCACAAATGACGAACCACACACAGCAAGCCATGGACAGCCAGGTAGACCCAGCAGGGACGGGTAGGCCCAGCAGGGACGGGTAGGCCCAGCAGGGAGCTTCTGCATATTTCTGCTCTTGATATTATCTTTTATTATCTTCAAGCTGGGTACCCAATATCCTTTTGTTTGTGCATTTTGTATTTTGTATTAGGATAAATCTAGGAATGTAACCTGTCTAGACTGAAAAACCTTTGACTACCATACACACGCACACCTAGGGCTGAACGATTAATTGCATTTGCGATAATTTCGCGATTTTTAAAAACGCGATTGTCTAATCGCACAGGCTGCGATTTAAACTGGTCACGTGACTTGGGAGCGAGCCGAGCCGAGGACGAACGGAGCAAACCCGAGCAGGAGGCAGGGAGTTGGAGAAGTGAAGTTAACACAGCGCACTTTAACTTGTTGCACAATGGCTTCAGGCTCGACAGAAGCTGACACAACTGAAAGTCTAATACCAAAGAGGGGCAGCACATAAGTTGTGTGAAATTACTTTGGCTTTTAAAAAGATGCTGCTCAACGTCAGGTACCCTGCAAAACATGCCTTGCTACTGATGCTACGACGCGAGGTAACACTACAAACCTTCAGCATTAAAAAAACACCACAAAGCCTCGTATGATATTTGTAAGGCTAAAATGCCAATGACCAGTGCTGCATCTTCAAATACGCCAAAGTGTTTCTCTGCGCTTATACAGCTTTTTAGTATGCGGTGAGCAGCGAAATACCGTAAAATCACGCATATAAGCGCAATAAGATTTAAAGCACGGATGAATCGCGAAAGCGCGAATAGCTTGACCGCGGTCCAGCACCGAGGGTTCACTGACCGAACCGTTTGAAAGTGTAACTCCTTATGGATGTAATTCGAAGCGGCACGCTGAAATAACTCGGGCAGTAACGGAGTTCATAGTGAAAGACATGATGCCCGTTAATATAGTGAACAAGCCCGGCTTCATGGCTTTGTTAAACACACTGGATATGCGCTACCAAATGCCCTCACGCACATATTTTAGCCATGTTGCTATACCTGCAGGGCTGCCAACTCTCTAGTCTTAGACTAAAAAATTAGTAGTTCGCTCTGGCGCCAACCACATGGCGATCGATCGATCACGATATAATAATAATATTTAAATTTAGTCCATTTTACACCCAGTGGCGGACTTAGCAATTTGGAGGCTCAAGGCGAATTTAGCTAGGGGGCCCATCAACATTAATATGCGAGAAATAAGTTCAGGTTCACACTACAAGATTTTAGGATGGTTTTTCAGTCGCCGACTGTTTTTGTAGATCGCCGACAGAAACTGTGGTCGGACGCAAATCGGGGATCATTCGGCGCTCGCTCAGTCGTGTAGTGTGAACTGCTGAAAGACGCTCGCCGAGTGACCGCCAACGACGATCGCAGACGACCGGCAGATATCTAGCATGTTTAATATCTAGCATGTTTCATATCTAGCCCAGTCGGCGACTGTGAGTCAACAGCAGCGTCTAGCTTCATACAACTTTACTACAAGACTGTGTTTAAGTTATTGTGACAGCACTGGAGAAATAGTGCGATTGACTATATCTATGTTCACTGCAACGGAGAGATGAAATAATTCTGGCAATTTGGGACTATGGGGTGGTTAAACGGTAAAAAAAAAATAATAATAATAACGAAAATGTGGAGTACATGTACGTTGTTTTTATTTTCTTCGTGGTGTTGCTGGTTCTCGCGAGTGTTTCATTTTCGTGTTCTCGTGTTTTTGGACGGCAGCCAGATGAGTCGGCGATTCCCCAGTCGTTTAATTCGTGAGCCCACGTCACCGATCAGTCATGTAGTGTGAAAGCCACAACAACTGAAAGACTTGCGATTACAGCACAACCAGTCGTGTAGTGCGAACGGCACAAAAACCTGATGACTGAAAAGTCGTGTAGTGTGAACCTGGCTTTAGCTAGACAAGGGGGCCCTACAGTGGGAGGGGCCCAAGGCAATTGCCTACCAACGCCTCTATGCAAAGACCGCCTCTGTTTACACCCCCCCTCCCGCAACCCTGTATCTGAGCTGTATAAAAAATGCCGTTTCCTGAAGTGGAACAATGGGAAAAAATCGCGATTTTAAATCGCAATCGCAATTTATAGATAAAAAATTGCAATTAGATTATTTTCCAAAATCGTTCAGCCCTACGCACACCTTCCATAGGGTGAAAAAACAAGGCTCCCCATGCAATCTCTTGGAGGCAGAGCATGCCAGTGGGGCTTGACCCGGGTCGTGACCCTGGGGGTCGTGACCCTGGAAGTGACCTGTTCCAGGTGTGTCCGGCTGCCTTTTGTGGCATCTCTGTATGCAGGTGCAGGACTAATGATGAACAGCGGACTGGGTAGAACTCACGTGTTGTAGGCGGCCATGACAGGACACGTGTCTCCCGTGCAGAACTCGGACACCGTGCTGTACTGGAGGTTGATGAGGTTGAAGAACGTTGTGGCTGCGGAGATGAAGAGGCATGGAAGAAAACAAGAAACACATCCAAATCAAACTGGGTGTTTGTCAGCTCTTTGGAGCTTGGTGTACTTGTAGAGACCCAACCCTGCTCTGAGGCCAGCATGGCTGAACACGCAGCAGCCATACACCCAGCCTCCTCTCCACCCTGACCACCAACCACCCCCACCCCCACCACCCGCAAGCCCTGCTCACACTAGGAGTGTATAGCTTCAACCACTTTGCATGGAGAGAGAGAGAGAGAGAGAGAGAGAGAAAGAAGTGAGAATTTAGCAGTGTACAATTATATATGGTTTGTAATTATAGTGGGAGTGGCCATCCGGTTAGATGTACAGAATGGTTTGTTACAGAATGCAGCACAGTATAGTGTACAATGATGATAAACTGTTCTTAATAAATAGCCAGGTCTATACAGAAACGTTAAATTAAATGTTATTAGTATAAGGCTTTGGGCTGGTGCAACTGTGTGAAATCTTTAGTATCATATACTGATGCATTTATCCATAAAAACAAAGAGCTTGCAGTTTACCTAGTCAGATTAAATGTGCAAGTGGAGAAAAAAGGGTTATTAAAGTAATCACCAGTTTTTAAGCAAAAAGTGTTGTGAATCGAGTTACTTGGGGAGTGCAGTAATGGCTCTTATTACCCATAATAGGGTCTGATATAGTGGCACGCTGAAGTGTGTTGGCATAGCTGCCGATTTCATCTTGCAAAAACACTCTGGTCCCGAAAATAAAGCTGTTGTTGTTTTTTTTTGGTCTCTCTATGCCGTCTATTCAGAAAGCTGCAAGTGAAGATCAAAATCCAGGGAAATGCAGACAATGGCGTGTGATCTGGGAGTTGAGGAATGTTAATTCAAGTTCAGCCTTTCGTACAGTTATGTAACCGTGAAATAACGTCCTGCCACTTTTGTCTAACAACAGAGGGATGTTTTACAAATATTTGTCAGTGCTAGGGATAGCAAGACTACGGACCTTTCCCGTGGCTTTGAACCTGAAAAGACGTTGTTTGACTGACCCCTTCAGGGACTGCGCAGAGTTTATTTTAGGTTCTAAAGTCTCTACTGAGCTGGGGAAGGTGAGCAAAGGCCTCTCGAGACACTCACTGTTGCTGGCGAGCCATTCGTTCAGGTCGATCTCTGGCGGTAGAACCACCAGCTCCTTGAGGTCAAAGTCGACGACCCTCACTTTGGTGTAGTCTGGCTCCAGGTACGGTTTCTTCTCCTCCGCTACCGGCTTCTTCCCGTTCGGCTTGGCCTTCGACTTCCTGTGAAAGGGGGCGAGGGGAGGTCATAGGTCAGTACTGCCCTAGCTGCAAGCGCCGCTCACTTTCCCCCCCGGACCCTTCGTGATCGGGTAAGACTGATCTGGGAATCCACTTTGATCGGTTATATGACGACTGGGAATCCACGTTGCACGTAAAGCAAAACCACCCCCGTTCGGGACGCAAAGCGCGATTTCTCAAACCGGGGAGATCCAGGAAAGGCCAGACGATGGGCACCAGAGAAGACGACGGATACAGGTCTGGCTAACTGCCCCTCAGCCTTAAGAGGGGGGCCCCCGGCCCTAGCGCAGAGCCCCCAGCCCAGTTGGTCGAGCGAGTTCTGTGGCCCAAGCATGATGGGTGCTGCCATTTCTCCTCTGCTCGCATGATCACTTAACCTTGGCCTGCAATTACACGACCAGGCCCCAGACACGCAGGCTTTTCCTGCCTGGGCTATTTTTAGCACGCGAGGATTATGTTACCAGTAGTCCCTGCTCCCCCTGCCCCACCCACACCCTCTCACTGCCACCACACCCAGCGTCAAACATCAAACGATCCACATGGGCCCCTGTGCGTCACAGTGCAATCGCCCATACCAGGTCTGAGTAGGTGGGGTGGGAGGGATTCACCATTTATCTCACCCTCTCATTTGATTTGACATTCACGTATGTGCTATTGGACTGAGCCCATTAAATACACGATTGTCGAGGTACAACAGAAGTACAAAGCCCCTTGTAGTTGTAGATGTAAGTGTAACTACAAGTGCTTGACTAATTCAGTACATGTCTCAATACAGTACCGAGACTGGCTGGTACTGTTATACAAGCCCAAAATATTAAGAAAGTGAGCACTGACTTCACTTACATACACACAGTATACATGGATCATGAAATCGGACAAATACATCAATATTCACAGGCAATTCGATTCTTAATTGCTGTTTCCTTCGATTCTTCTCTGTATGCAGTTACCTCGTCATCCTATTACTGCGGTTAACGAAGCAGGTGAGCACAACCATAAACGAACTGCTGGGGAGAGAAACCTCAGACGCATCTGCGCTCGACACACCAGGATTTCTGCATCTTTGCCCAAGTGCTTGTGGGCTCTTCTACTTCAGCTAATCCTCTGCACTAAAGAGTTCTTCTCAGAGTCAATGACTCTTTTCACCAAGAAGCGAAATCTTGTTTTGCCTTCAAGCTGTTGGCATCTTCCGCTTTTTTATTTTTTGCTATTGCCAAGGCTACCCATAACACAGTTTGACTAAATAAAGTATATGTGTGTGTGTGTGTGTGTGTGTGTGTGTGTGTGTGTGTGTGACAACCCAACCCTGCTCTGAAGGTAGCTGTTGCCATGTTGTTTCTGTGTAGAGAGGCCCAGGGCGGCCCATGGCCAGCGCACACAGCCTGGCCTTGTTGTGCGGAGGCCGGGGCGTCTGCCTACGTGCCCTCTGCCAGAGGCCAGTAGTGCTGAACACACTGCAGCCATACACCCAGCCTCCTCTCCACCCTGACCCCCACCCGCCCCCAACACCACCACTATCCGCAAGCCCTGCTCACACAAGCAGCTTCCACTTTCTGCCTAGCAGAGTCCAGTTTTGGTTGTCTTGTATTGCCAGTCCTGGTTCTCTTAACTGATTGCATGATTTTTTTTTTATTAATTTATTTGGGGAGGGAGGAGCAAAATTTGGCTTAGAACTCAGTCATCTCATCCTTGTTTATCTCTGGCTTAGGGAATGGGGCTGTATGAGGACAACAGTGAAGGAGCTGGCATTCATCTCCAGTACTGGACGTGTGTTCACAAGCCTGCTCCTGGGCCTCCACCAACACTCTGTGTTCCAGCCCAAAGCTCCGCCCCCAAAGCTCCGCCCCCAGCGGTGGTTTCTGGCTGCTTCCTCTCCCTCGTCTGCCCATTCAGACTCTCCCGATTCCTGGAAAGCCATTGCGCTCCGGCCAAGAGAGGCTCCTGCTCGCTGCCTTAAAGAGGCAGTGCCTGGCCTGGAGGTGCAGATCCACAGGTTCACCACGGTCTCAATGCAAAGTGCCACAACGTAGAATAAGAAGAAGTAGTTCACAGGACTGAAGAATCGTGGGGTTTTAAAACCGATCCAAACGCAGAATAAAAGGAAAAGCTGAACACAGTCCAGACTGCATCTGTAAGATGGTGTTCACTAAAGAAAACCAGCTGCACTCAGAATTCTGCCACCATTATGCTGGGGCAGGTGACAGCTGTGTGTGTGGGGGGGGGTTGGGGGCATGAGGGGCAGCTGGTAGAACAGCAACAGGAAGAATGCCACCCAGTGCCAAGCACAAGACAAAAGACGTATATTATAAAGAACAGAATGTCCTCAAGTTGGAGACAAACAAAACCTGATCCAAAAAGTTTGGACAACTGGAAGCCTGTTGCTCAAACCGAAAAATTACAGATGTTGAGGATTCCTGCCTCCTTCTGTTTAGCTCTACAATACTGTAACATCCCTATTACCAACATGCATCATTATTACCATTAGTATTATTGCACCCCATCCCTATTACTATTATTAAAATGCACCATTATTACTATTATTGCACCCAATCGCTATTATTATTACAAAACCCATTATTACTATTATTGCACCCCATCTCTACTACGATTATTACTAAACCCATTATTACTATTATTGCACCCTATCCCGATCCTATTAGTATTATCACTAAAACCCATAACTATTACTATTAAATCCTATTACTACTACTATTATTAGTACTATCATTACTTTTAGACCTTATTACTATAATTAGAAGGACACCATACTACCATTATTATTACTACAACCTAATACAATTACTATTATTACAATACTCCATTACGATTACTGTTAGTACGCCCTATTACTATTAATGTATTAAAGGTTTTAATTATGGTTACCTCCTTCCCCCAGTTCCAAAAACAACACAGCTATTAGTTCACTGCCTATAACATCCACGATTAAGAAAACTACTCATGAGTTTATTACAGTAAACTAAAGCGTGCAGGCCATGGGCTGAGCGGTAACGAGGAAGACTCCATGTAACGAGGAAGACTCTATGTACATGGTACGATAGGCTACACATCTACAGTAGTGCGAGTAAAGGACACCTAAATTGGGAGGAATCGCCAGGCCAAAGTCCTGGCATACCTAAACTCATAACAGATATCTCTGTAGTTGGGGCATTGCTAAATTTCCTTCGGGATCAATAAAGTATCTACCTACCTACCATTTCCGTGCATTTGCAAACACTTCTGAGCAGACGCTGCTCACATTCTTGTGAGGTGAAGCAGGGCTTTCACAGGCACGCTCGGTCCTGCGCACTTCCTCTCCGTGCAGACTCTCCGATGTGCCCTGCTATTTCCTAGTCTTAACAGGGGAAACTAAAGCCCAACAAAAAGGGCAAACTGAGAACCAGTCAAAGATGAGGTCGTGTTGAGTGACCTGCCTGGTATCTGGAACCTTCAAAAGGTCTGACTTTGGGATCCTGCTGACACCGGGGGGCCTCCGAAGAACCACACTGATGTTGACAGTGGAACATTCTCAAGGTCTCCATCAAAAGGAAGACTTAACGTAACGTGGTGTGACTCAAGCAGGTGTGACGCATGCTTTTCCAATCCCAGGAAGCCACCGGCGCTGAACCACAAGGACGCTTGAAGCCAGAACGGATACGTTCTCCAAGTAGATTACGTCACAGCCGGAGATGAGGAGCTCTAAATCTCTTCCCGTTCAGACGTGGTCGGTGTGCCTAGCTGAGCAGCCCACAAGCCCATCTAACCACATCTGCAGATGCCGGAGGCCTGAGGCAAATGGAGGTGGAGGTGTCTGAACCAGCTTCATGGACCACCATGTATGGCTCATCATTCAGTGATCGGGAGGAAGACCAGCTGTTAGGTTTAGTCTCAGAACTGGGAGATGAGTTCTCGCTTCATCAAAATAAACTCCAAGTCAAGGTTGGAACTGGACAGTAAAACATGGCGGCAAGAGTGCAACATAAACCGCTGCTTCTTTGTCTTGGATGTCCAACCCAATGTCCAACATCACACGCAGGGTACGCCAGCAGCCTCCGTGTGTCTAGACGTCTGCCACGGGGCTTGCCGAAGCTCCCTTCCGCCGTAGGCCTCCGAGAGAAGCAGACAGCCAGAGGGCAAACGAATGAAAAAAGATGGTGGGAATGCATGAGTTATTCTGGTCTCCATGCAGGTGCATCGAGTGCAGTTGAGATCAGCAAGCGGATCATAAAGATCATTTTTCCACCTCGGACTGTGAGCAGCTGCTTAAAATGAAGGAAGACGTCACATGCGTAAATTAGTCAAAGACTCATTCATTTACTTGTTCGTTCTGTCATATTGATATGGCGGCATATTTCAACGTCACCTGCAGTGTAAGGCTAGACAGATCTTTTAATACTCCACTCATTCCTACTGAATAACAACCATTCGTTACTCTTAGACATTTATGAATGCTTATGTCAACATCCACATATGAACAATGCATGTGTAATAATAATAATAACAATAATAATAATCACACCTAGTGTACCTGTGAACTTGCAGATCTAACTTTTTGGCAAATAAGATACCAAGAGTATTATGAAGCAGACATGATCAGAAACATTCCACTGGCTTTGCTGACGCACTTTCTTACTTAAGACGTCAAGAGCGATGATAAAAATGCATTCTTCACTTTATTAACGCATTGTGGAACCCCTCAAAAAACTACAAATTAACCACAAATTCACTGTACACATAGAAATGGACAACACATTAGACAAGCCAATACAAACAATTATGATGCGTCTCAGGAAGGTAGCAACAATCTTGGTTATGACTTAAAAAACAACACATAGTTTAGTAGTGTCAGATTTCACTGAATGCTAACTATTTCAACAATCCTGAAAAACACGCATTCTACACACTGACCTTCATGTTTTTAAACAGCAACAAGGACGAAAATGTGAAATATGAGTGAACATGCCATCAGAGAAGAGAGAAGAAAAGCAAGAGGTCATATTCAACCAGACTCCAACCAGCAGCGCTGCCTGAGGTGTGCACTAAGGACTTGATCCCCCCTCAAACCACAAAGAAAGGAGCAGAAGATTGAAAAGAGAGATAGCTAGGTAGAGATGCCATCCAAAAAAAGAAAAAAAACTTTTTTTATATAAAATAAAATGTTGAATAGCTTTAAAGAAAAAGTTTAGCAGACAAAGTAGTAGCAGAGTGTGATTTTTGTTTGCCTGGATTTTTCTCTGGAAACCATGTGTACTTCACTGCAATTCTGACTGACTAGCTTGCGCTCTCTCTCTCACACACACACACACACACACACACACACACACACACACACACACACATATATATATATAAAGTCCCAATCAGATCCGTTTCAGCTGTAGTCCTAGCACTGAGCTTCATTTAGTCGAGCAGACTCCAGTCTGGCTGCACTAAGTCTGGCCTCTAGCACTCTGGGGCCTTGAAACCACCATTTAAATTCCCATTATAGACACACCAAATCAGGCCTTTCTCTGAAAAGCCACAGAGTGTGGGAAAACTGGCCCTACAGGAAAGCCAATACTATTATTGTAGATGGCAAAAATGAGATGCATGACCAAAAGTCTGAATACTTTTAAGAAAACGTGTAGGGCGTGGCTATATCGTGACTAGTTATAAAATCTTCCCCTCATAATTTGGTGTGCCGCTGTGTACATTGCTATTTAGAGTTTGAACTAAATGCTGAGAGTAGGGTTGTTTACTGTAAGCGGCCCGTTAGGTTGACTGACCTTACAAACCGTTTGCTGGTTATCGCGTCATAGCTCAAAAAACATGAGCATGAGGTACGCAAATTAATGGAATTATTGACTGGCAAACTAATTACATAAACAAAGGGGGACCAAAGTTACGGTTACGTGATGATGTGTCTGACATTCCAGCATACAGCATCATAGTGCTTTTACTCCTGAAGTGTCATGTGCTGCTGATGTTCTGAACGTGTGCTCACATATGATTGGTGAAAGTTTCTTGCTCAAGGAGAGATTCTGCTCTGGTCCATTTGGTTCTGAAACCTGAATGGCATACAGCCATCGGTGGTGGGGAGGAAGTGGAGAACTTTCAGCCTTTTACATCTCCACTGCCCACCCACAGCGCCTGACTCAAAGTGAGGTGCCTCTTCTACAACCGTGGTCACCGTGCTCCCATTTCCCTAGAGGTGGTTTGCGTCTCGTTGTTTAAGTCTGCTGTACGCTTACTCATGCAGAACACCCTGAAGAACATTCTTCAACCGAAAGAAAATGTGCACCGACCCTGGGCTTATCCTGGACTGATCTATGGCTTATTCTGGGCTGATCCTAACAGGCAATGCCCACATCAATGTCATAGCCTAAACAATATAGTGAAAATCCCATCTATATGTGTATGGGCCTGATACCTGATAGCACACATTGTTATACTTTTTTAAATTTCTTATTTTCAGATTTAAGCTTTCATGAGATTTGGCATTCTTTCAGCTTAAGGGAAAGGCTTATTTTCCTTTATCTATTTATCAACAGTTATAAATGGAAACTTGTAACTTGGGAAAAATAAATACATTGTAAGTAAAAATTATTGTTCTGTATTTTTTAAATAAATAGAGAGTTCTGCAGTTAGAGTACACACTTTCCCCTTACATTTTAAATATTTTATAATGGACTAAATTTTATTCCAAAACTGAGATTGAACACACACACACACACACACACACACACACACACACACACACACACACACACACACACACACACACACACACGTTGACTGAATCAGCCGCTGATAACAATGTAATCAGAATGCATCCTTATGTCAACGGCTTTGTTGTCCAGTGTGAAAGGTCTCGACATCTTCTACACGGCCAACACAAAAATGAAAGCTAGAGCAACACACAAGCCAGAGCGAGTTCCTCCCATGTTGTGATGTTCTTCTGAATGATCCTAGGGGTAATTCTGTGACAGAACAGATATGTTCAAACGTGGAAGATAACGCTCCTGTCTCAACACACCGCTTCATATCTAACCCGAGGCCAAGTTCACGGATCAAAGGAGGTCTTCAAGCACAATCCACACAAGGCAATTAGCAGCCATTCAAATCATCACTGATAATGTAATCAATCATTTGTCACTCTAACCCCAACACACCTGAGGTGCAGTCCACTTATGGTTTTGGTGTTACTAAATATTTATTCAGCAAAAACAAACACCTCACCAAAAAAATCATTAAAACACGTTTTGTTGACGATAAGTTTGCGTTTTACTCTACACAGCCTAGTGTAGGCAAGAAAAAAGACTTGTTTGGCGGTTATTATCGATACAGGACATCCGTGGTCAGAGGAAACGTACCGCTCGGTAAACGAAGTTCAGAAACTTCAGACGCGCGTCTCTGAGGCGAACAGTACCGCGCGCGCAGGAACACAGAAGGCGGGAATTACCTCAGAACTTTACCAACTGCTTGAAGGACCATTTTACAACTTAATCCATTTTTAGAAGACCGCTGAGAGAGCGTGTTGTCTCCAGATATGGTATGATCTCCGACCATTGCGGGCAGAATTCCTGGTTTCACCTTCGCCAGCTACAGTGACAATTCGGTTCCGATCACAGATCCCGATTGAAGGGATCCAGATTGTTCTGGTCACATTTCATCCCGTTTCATCGCAGCCAGAGCGGAGGCTCACCGGCCCTCCTGTGCGACTTCTAGCCAATCAGAGAAAGGATGGGCGGGGCCAAGGTGCAACGTTTGGAAGGCGAAAAAACTTTTTGGCTTCGTGTGGCAGTTTCAAGCAAGCTGGACCCACACTGAAGCGAGAATGAAGAAAGGTTGTGTAGCCTTTACCTCAGGGCAGTAGCGCAAAACGGTTTCAAAATCCAACAAACGTGTTATGTGGCCATTTTCCACACCACTTCAGATGCCTTATCACTGTGTTTGGACCACGCAGACGTGTTATGACAATGTCAAAATTGTACAACAGACTGGAATTTCCCAGAAGTGCTAGCAGACATGTTCAGACTTGACACTGAAGGGTTGAGCCCTGGGGAAACACATTTCCGTCTCCACAAACAAAGACACAAATGGCTTACTGGCCAGTTAAGATATGTTAAGAAAGAACAGTCTGGACCTTTTAAAGCATGGCGTGCAGGCGGGTTGGTTTGCAATGCTAAGAGAATAGAGGCTGACTCATTACAACAGTAATAGGAGAACACTATACATTAATTAGTATGCGTCAATTACTGAGCCAAAGCATAGCGGTAAACGACTGAACACATTTTGCCTATTCATCTGTCCGCTTTAATTAGAAATACAGCAGCAATATTGGCAACGCAGTAAATAATGGGGAGAGGTCTGAAGGGAAACAAACTACCATGGCTTGTACTGTGAGATCAAGTAATATCCTTACATTAATATTCAAGTCTAGGAATAACAGGCCCCAAGTCCTGCTCCAGGACGTGTCCTGAATATAAAGCAGTCTCGTGTCATCTCTTGAGATCCTATTTTAGGTCAGTGCAAAGCATGTCTATAGGCTGCAAGACCCATGTGCTATAAATATCTCTAATGCAACAGTGCGTGAAGATTGACAGAGTCAGTTAAATATATGCACGGTTTTAAAATAAGAACTGTAGGTTTAGCATGTGGGCACAATGGGGAAATGCCATGTGACTCACATGACTTTCAGGAAAATTACATGGCTTCAGCGTAGCCGTAGCCATCTGACATTATCGTCATGGTAAAACCCAGCCAATGAGAAATGAGCCAGAATCATCAGGTTGTGCACAGCTGGTACGCAAAACTGCCATCTCAGTGATCTCAGATCAGAACTGATGTTCCCAACACTAAAGCCAGCCCCTTGTCTACTTTTACATAATTCACTCTGGGTCCACCCAAGTAAAACTTTGGTGGGACAGAGGGGTGGGTGGGGGCTTAGAGTTCGGAAAAAGTGAAGTTTCCTGGACGAGGTGTGGAAGAACTTGCGTGTGCGCTTGTGCCCGAAAATAATGCAAGGCTCTGTGGAGAGAGAGAGAGAGAGAGAGAGAGAGAGAGAGAGAGAGAGAGAGAGAGAGGAGGGGCGCGGCGTCGGTCGGGAGACCGTCACTGCCTGCGTTAACTCAGAAGGCATCAGCAGGACCAGGTGGGACAGGCGGAGAGAGAACAGAGGCCTCTTTCACTGCAGCCGCAGGTAGAAGAGCGTAACGAGCAGGCCTACGAAAGCTGTGGCGGCAGACGGAAGACAGGCGAGGCCAGTCAGTGTTTTCTTTGTAACCGTAATTCTTTATAACTACAGCATGTCTAGCACCTCATTCAATATCCAGGCTCATAAATATCCGGAGGGGTTTAGCAGCCAGGCGAATCGCGTACAGCCCACGCACACACAGACCACATCTGTAAGCGCTGGAGAGCACAATCAGACTTCTAAACGTCATCATTAAAAACTTAATGGGACCATGAATGACTAATACCCGAGCACTGGAAAACGCTTGGAAATGTGAGCGCAGTCGTTTTCAGGTGCCTCTAGAAAGGCAACATTTTTTCAACGCGTAAAACGCTCTGTCCTGAGCTTTCTGAGAGAGACGGTAGTGGAAAGCAAAAAGATCAGCTTGCAAGGCACGGGCTGCATTTCAGACCAGTCAGGCCACGAATACCTGTAAAACAGGGTGCGGAGAAGACCGCGAGGGTTTTCCACTCTGCTCTCCTCACACGCTGGCTCTCCCTCTGCCATTCCGGCGATCTCACGGTTGAGCCTCAAAGCATGAAAGAGCAGATCTTCCCCACATTTCTCGGCAACCCAGGATCCAGAGAACATATGCACCCACAGTGCAAACTGCGTGTCGATCCCTACATGTGCTATAGAACTCTGGAGGAACGTGAGCGCTCCTCTCGGTCTGTGGTGCTTGGATAAGTCTTGCGCTTGCCTGAATGTGCTGATAAGAGGCTCTTCAGGAGGTCTAGGTCTCACAGATTAGTGCTCGTCACACTGGAGTGTACAAGCAATGACTAGTTCAAGAGTAGCAAGAAGTTCCTCCTGACTTACACAAATACCATGTAACATTTATTTAGATTAATTACAGCTTTAAAAAAAAAAATAATAAAGACATTTTTCCTCTTTTGAATGGACTGCGACTGAGAAACTAAAACAAAATTCAGTCTTTTTAGCATTAGTAACACGGTATAGAAGAGGCAACAAAGCAATATATAAAAGGAAAATGATTTGCTGTTCCAGGACAAAGCATAAACAATGACTGGCCCTCACAACCTGTGTATGTTAGCCGTGTTAATTCTTCTTCCAGTCTTCCCAACACCATACGCATCCTTGTTCTAGCGTTCTCCCATTACGCTCATTACATTACCGGCATGTTTTGTGTATTTTCTGGGCATCTGCTCATCAGGTTAATTACTCCCTCCTGGGACCCAACCCACCTGAATGTTTTCATGTTGCATGTTTGTTTCTGATTATAACCAGATTCAGCACACAGAAATAGCACTAAAGTGTGCTTGGGTCTACGGGTCCCAAAACTGGTGTGACTGCACATTTAGTATTTCAACCCAAAGACACATTTGTCATCATATTAACTTTCCCCCTTCCCCACCTCATGTTTCCAAATGTCACAAGAGAGCATGCTCACACATTATCTGCCAATATTTAAAGTGAGCCTTGGGCACGATCCGAAAACACCATCACGACACAGGCATAGTGTCTCTGCTCAGTTTATCCACTGTTTGGTGGGAATTTTAGGGGTTAAAGTTGGGCCCCGGAGCTAAGCACTTTCACCGATTCCTGCCCCTTGGTGTAAACAAGAATTGAAAGACGCAGGAATCTGCACTGCATTGTGTGCTGCTCAAAACCATTTCCTTTGCCGAGACGTTTTCATATGCGCAATCAGCTTTCCTGTGTTTATGGGCAGCCCCGATAACGTCCTGCAATAGGCTCTAGGCATGATGGGAAGTCGCCAGCACACCTTCCTCGCTTGTTTTTGCCGCGGAGGGCTGAGTGCTTCCTGCCAAAACAACGTCACAGCGGAGGACACCGAGTTTGTGTGCTGCACCTGTGTCACCGTACCTAAATTTATTATGACCGAAATAACGCATACACTGAATGGTGCTGCATGGTTTCAAAAAAGCCAAATTGGGAGTGTGACAATTCCAGACTTTGAACCCTTCAGAACCTTTGAATGTGGTTATCATTAGCAAAATGTTCCAAGCAGTTATATTTCGTTGGAACTAAGAAGTGTGAACTCTTATACAAGTGCTTCAGAGAGCTCAGGACAGGGTAATCTAGCACAACATTCTTTTGTGCAGATACGGTGGTCTGAGAGGTACAAAACTCATCAGCAGCTTCTTGCATGTTTGCTACAGAAGCTGCTGATCAAGTAAACAAACCTACACAAAAGATTAGAGACATAATTACAGGAAATATATAGCAAACACTGTGTAGTTTAAGACATTTACAGCAAAGGGAGAGAAGGTGAGGGCTGAACTCAAGGAATCATGGCGCAGGCTGACCCTCGGCATTCTGGGAAAATCACAAAGTACACCTGGGAAGAAAAGGTCACACGGTGCTTCCTGAAGGAGCACTTTCCTTCTCAACTCACTGAACTATGTAGAACTTTTTTTACATGCAGCAAGGTTACTGTATTAAGTTCAAATATGTGGCAACAAACAAGCGATAATGAACCCCTCCCCTAACGAGTGTGGAACCAAGTACTCAGGACAGGTGACAAAACCCCCTTAGTCTGGTTCTTAGTCCGAATCCGGTTCTCCTGAGCCAATGTTATGGGTGAACCAGACGAACGTCCCTGGAAGGTTTATGCATCTGCACTCCAATTAACACTCCATTACAGAAATGAGATATAATCAGCAGTTATGCAACCGCCCAAAACTGGGAGGGCCTCTCAACCCGCCAGCAGAACTCGGGCGCCTACGTAGCTGTGCAGCATAGGGGCCTTGGAATGAACTGTAGTTCCCCGATAAGCACCATGTTATAGTGGGAAAACCCAGAAGCTCGCCTATTTAGACAGCAGGAGCCATCCCTTTCAAATCTCATTTCAACAGACTAGGATTAAATAATCCAGAAGTGGCAGTAAATGGGCTATCCAAGTGAAATGGCAGTTGGAGTCTGTAGTGTGAAAATTGATCAAATAAGCAGGAAACAAGCTTCCATTCCATTTCCAGTTCAACAGGACAACAACAAGACAGTAAAGTGGCAATTCGCAACAGGAAGAACAAACACACCTTCATACCTTAAATGAACAAAACCCAATTTTTTCTTCTCTGGTTTTTATGAGCCTCACTACAAAGACTCCAGACAAAGGATTAATCAATCATCTCCATCTACCTCTACTTTCGAATTCCACTGCACTGTGCTCATGTGAATGAAGGGACATTAACGCAGTCCAAGTGTGCGACGTTAATGCAGTTCAGTGATCTGTGGGCCCATTTACACGTCAGCCAAACCCAAGCAGGCACACGGATGAACTAAGAATAGACGTGGCCACGTTTTAACCCCTCGTCGCCCTGAGTCTGCTTACACTGCTCGACTAATGCTGCCACTTTTGCTTTCGTACACTGGCAGCAAAGGTTTCTTTCAGACAGGCTGCATTTGTCAGAGTGAGAGTTTAAACGGAGCCCTGTCCGTATGCTTGCGCAAATACAGGGAGTTTTGTTTCCCCGAGACCGCAAAAGACGAGCCCTCGGTACACACTGAACACTTTGTTCACAGGAACAGAGAAGCTGAGGTCTGATTTAGGGGTGTGGCCTTGGGCCAGGCTCCACCCTAAGCAGCCTGCAGTATAAAGCAAGATATGGCAAATTTTAGCCTCAGTGGTGCCTGAACAGCCTCTGGAGAAGGGAGGGAGGACGGGAGGGAACGAAAGAAGGAGAAGGAGAGAGGAGAGAGAGGAGATAGAGAGAGAGAGACTAAATCACAGGAAGGAGTACAGGAAGAAGCCAGAGATTCTACGATCAGACTGGATATGTATGAGGTCCCATTTAGTGAACCACCGAACAGTAGGCTTAAGTATGCTTGGAACGCTTACTTGGAAAAAAAAAAACTTAAACTGCAGTGCAAGTACGTAGGTGCCAGATGTAGGCCTTTTAAGGTACGGCTCACCGGGATCAAGACCGCTCTGAAAACAGCACAGCTGTATTAATAGCTGATCCCAGCCTGGTTGGCTTTAGTCACCTTTCTCTAGATGCAGTGAGAGAAACAGCATTCTGTTTACTGTGACATTCACTTCAAACGCAGGGCACAGCTACCATGTACACCATGTCTACCAGGTTTTCATAGAACTGTGGCAGACTGTCGTGGTATTAGGAACATGACTCTGAAAGGGTTCTGCCCCATGTTCTGCAGCTGTTCTGGCAAAGGCTGACATTGCTCACTGTTGAACCATATCAGCCAAGGTTCTGACAGCCAACATCAGGGGGCACACTAGAGTCAAATGTGAGCACAATCACACACACACACACACACACACACACACACACACACACACACACACACACACACACACACACACACACACTTTTCTCTGCTGCATCACTGGTCATACACCATGCTCCCTAGGCACAGCTGGGTTTAGCTTATGATGAATGAGCCCGGCCGGCAGAGGGCTCGGCCAATGGGATGCAACGGTGACCCCGCAGTTTTCGGGTGAGTGCTGCCGCCATCCTGAAGGCTGATGGAAGTGTCCCCTGCAGTGGCCCGTTACCGAACAGCCCGGGAGCTGGACCGGACCGCCCTCGCTCTTAAAGCAGCTGCTGGCTGTATTCTGAAAGCAGATCATGTGCACCTCAACTCATAGGAACCGCTTCATTTCAGACGCATTGTCTGACAGTCAGAAGCACTTGGCTTTGGACTAAATCCTGCTGTCAGCCTTAGAAAATGATGTAATATAATTTTAGGGTATAGATTGGTGGCCTTAAAGGGTCTGCTGCTAATAAGAAATCTCTTATGCTTTTAAGGAATTAACAATATAAAAGCATAACATGAAAAGATTTAAATTAAGACATTTTGTCCACGGCCGACTCCACGAGGTGGGGTTGAGAGAGCTGGAACTTGTTCATGTTAAAATGAACAGTTATATACTTTTCATTTCATTAAATTAAGTTGTTGTCACCTATTGTTACCTGCTTTATTATGACTGCTACATAAATTGGGTGTGTAATTTTTTGCTGCAGGGTTTTTTAATGTAAATCTGATTCCTCAAAACGTTTTATAAAATATATCCTTTAAAAAATACAGGACAATGCAGAGCCATTAAAGATGCCTCAGGCTTCATTTAAATCTTTGGCTCCACCTACTGGGTAAAATCCACAGCACAGCAGCTGCCATGATGACATTTATTACTGTATGTTGTAGGTTTGGCTATTTTAATGCTTGTCTGTAGGAGACTGTAAATTCACAGACTTGTCTGTAAATCTCTGTAGGAGATTTACTGTCACCACAAGGTGTAAAACGTGTGCATGTGCTGGCCAAAACTGGTGAGAATGTGTGTGCGATTAAGTTAATAAACAATAGCAAACAAGCAAATGGAAGATACAAATAGTCTGTACAAGTAATGATCAAAATTTCATTCAAATCTCTCCAGATTTAATGACGTACAAATAATTTCAGAAATTTCAGACAAGTGATGGAAATGTAGATCATTTTAGAAGTCTGAGTCATTCAATTTCACGGCCGGTAGCTCATCCACAACATCTGACTAGATTGAACTTAGCTCACAAACTAACTTGAATTAAGCTCATGTCAGCATGAGTACACTTTCTATAATGCATTTCTTTCCTGCTGAGCCAACGTCTGCAACGTCAGTGGTTCATCAAATATAGCGAAGTAATCAGCTCAATTTTCACTTTGACTTTCACTTTAACACAGAAAACAGCAGCTCGGCAAAAAATAAATAAACAAAAAAGCACAGCAACACGAAACATACCCCACGGCCCCACACCCGTGGAGAATAACTGATAATACCGATCGTGACGAAGCACATGATTGGGATCGGTCTCGTCACACGCTTCCAGCTGCAGATGAGAACCGGCACGTGTAGGCTAATCCCCAAACGAGACCAACCTGAAAAAGACTAGCTCTGCACCTCGACGTGTTCACACAAGATCCTAGGGTGTGGGTGTGTTTGCTGGATGGGGAACCTGAACGTGAGACACAAGCAAGGAGCCAGAGCAAAGGGAGGGGAAGAGTGAACGATAGCTTAGTTTGCTCTAAAGCTCAAGGTCACCACTGCAGGGACTGCTCCATTCGCTGATCACAGAGCAGGTTGGTGGTTGAAGGGAGAGGCAGATCCCTTCATCCCTGTTCTCTCCATCCTGTACCCATGCTGTGGGATTACGCTCCCATTAGGCAGAATGCATGCCACAGCCGCTCTTTGCTTTATGCAACACACAGATGAAGCCAGAGAACGTTTGAATGTGGTTCTCGCAGATCCAAACATAAACCTTGCACGAAACGGAAAGAGCGCACGGAGGAAGATCGTCGCAGAAGGAAGGGCCTTGTTTAACCGCTGTAGCCCGACAAAGCACACTTCATCATTTTATCGCTCGATGAGACACAGTGAGCGTTTAAAACAGGTTCCTGCTCAACCGCCAACAGTGACGCACAATGACGCCAAACTGACCTTGTGCAACAATCCCGCGCATTGATCTCATGCGGTGCAGCTCGGAGACCTGCTTTTTCCAGCACACATGGCCCGAGGTCCTCGCTTGGGCGACCGTTACCCGGCGGCATGCCTGTGGAGCGCACCTGACCGAGCCCAAATCCCACAACGGAATCATGCCATGCTGAAGTCAAAGCCTACAGCATATTTTCTGGGTCCAACTCATCACAAAAGAACGCCATAGGGCCTCGTTCACACGAGGCGTGTATACCTCAGCTCCAGGATCCAGGACAGCTCTCGATCGTGGCAGGATCCTTCCAGCCCTGGCCCAGTTCCACAGAACGATCAGGCAGTAAAAACCTGGGAACATTCCGCACTACCACCAGGCTAACGTTCTTCATTAGTGCACGTGAGTGTGCGAGTAATCGTGAGAGGGAGGGATGTGTGTTGTTTGGCCCCGTCCTGCCGTAGACCTAGCAGCGCAGATTCAGGTGGCCTGCCGCTCCGTTTTTGCACGTTTTGAGATGGGGGGGGGGGGGGGGGGGGGGTTGATGACGGTTGATGACGAGAGTTGCAGGTCGCCTCGATACATCTTGTGATCTCCTGAACGTGCGAGTGTGTGCACAAACGAACGTTTTCAGGTGCGCCTTCGTGTGTCGCTGGGTGAGACGCACAGTGTTCTAGTTGTGGGGATGTGGCTAACCTCCGCCTCTGAGGAGGCCGGATGCGATTTATTATGGCTTGCTGGTAAAGTCAGGTCTCAAGAGACAAGCATGGCGTTGCAGTGACACACACACGCACGTGTGCATACAGCCCAACTGGGTGGGTGGGCGGAGGGGGGGGTTCAGGAGCCTGCAAGAAGTGTGATATGACGCAGTAATCCAACAGAAGCCGAGCGGCGCTCCTGTGAAGACATGGCCTCTCTCACTCTCAGCTCGGCAGACCCACGGCGTAGCGTTAGCATACGGCTGGAGAAACTTAAATAAGCAGACTTCAAAGCGGATGATCGTTTGCTGACCCCTTTTGCATCCCACCACCGCCTAACAGCATAAGGCACTCTGTTTAGTGGACTAGCCCACCACCCTGCCTGAAAGGGGGACAAGATACAGGGGTGTGGAATACACAGGGGCGATACACACACACACACACACACACACACACACACACACACACACACACACACAAAGTAAGCCTACATGGCAATGCCTACCACGCAGTCCAATCAAGGCAGGACATATAAACATAAATAAATAAACATGCATTTCTACAACAGGTGAAGAAAAACTGCCATTTCAATATTTGAGCAAAGAGAATGAAAAGTACAGCACATGGCAGCCACAACCTCTAGAGGATGATGGTGTTTCACCACATCCTGAGGCGGAGCGTGCCAGTGGGTCCCGCTGTGTACTGCCAGCCTGCACCGGTTGCCAGGGGTGCTGGAGGCATCACGCCACCAGCTGTCTTTCCCCTTTGCACTGGTTGCCCAGAGGAACGGTTGCCCGGTGCAACAGGTGCTTTCTTTACCTCCTTCTGCAATCTAAAACGAGTTTGTGGCTGATACCAGACAGGAAGCAGGAAGAGAGCAGAAAGGGTGATGCATCCCAGCCTAACCATCACCACCACACTCAGATTTCATCTCCCCTATCAAAAGAGCTCAAACACTTTCTCTGTGAAGAGGGCCCTGTTTGGACATCCTTGCAGAGTCTGTGGTCGGGTCTACCTAGAAGCAGCGCGCAGGCACGGGTGGGTCCAGGTATCGGTTCTAGCGAACCACCTCCAGACTGGTGCAGAGGTTCTTTTACTTCTGAGCCAAGAAAACGGGGCACATCAAGGCCGGTCCTCAGCGCGGGGCGGGCGGGCCTTCCTCAAGCCTGCTTCGCTGCCTCCGGCACTGGTGTGCATTTCCTGGACAACGCCTGCCTCGTCTTCCTCATTAAGTCGGCCCGGCAAGATTTCTCGGAGCTGCTTACGAATATAAGGCGGACGGAAGTGAAAGAAATGTTATCTGCGCTGAACCGCAGTCTGCAGTGCGACCATGGAGACCTCCGTGGTGAAGGCAGGACTTCGGTGGAAACCGCTGTGACTTCCCGGTGCAAGGGCCGCTAGCTGACACACGCCTGTGCTTCACAAGAGCTGTTCAGCAGACAGTAGCGGTACGCTGAAATGGGCCTTTCACACAGAGCATTCACGACCTGCTCAAAATATCACCAAACTGAATAGTGGAAGATCAAAAAGGCCCATAGACACAATTCAGGGCAAAATGTAGAGGTCACTATCAAACATATTGCATTAAATGTAAATCTTTTAAACAGGTCACATGCAGAATCATTGTGTTAACTGGATCAAAATCCCCTTTACCTGAAATCATGTCTTTACTGCTACCACTACTGCAGAATTGCGTTTGCAAGCACGCAACAGTACCTTCAACGAAAAGGCAGGGCTTACACGATCATTAATGTTTAATATCTTCAAATTGGCAAGCAAGTCTTAACATGGCCTGGTTAATGCACTCTCCGATCAGCAGACAGCACCTTGGGAATACTCAATGGTTCTTTCATTCCATTTTATTCCAAAACTTGTTCAGCCAGATAACTGTCCTTTATTAACAGACATTTCCTGGTGTCAGACGCTGGCGATATACTGTGACCAGGTGGCCCTAGGGACCTCAGACTGGATTGGATGTTTAGGGCCGGAGTTCCTCAGTCATGCTGATTTGTGATCACTAACTAAAACCCAAGGCTAAACAACTGCTAAACAACTAATGAAATATGTAGGCCTGAAAAAGCAGAGCTTACGGATTCTGGTTACCTGCCACCTCTAAGAAAAGATGAGTGACCTTTAGTCAGTGTTCTAATGACACAATCTGCAGCTGATGCAACACTGTAAACATACAGTGCCCAGACCTAACAATGAGGAGACAGCTGGTTCCTATGTGTCTTTAAAAACCAATGGGCTAGCCCTACATGTTTGTGTTTCAAGCGTTTTTCTGGGGTTGTAAACCTTAAAGCATGTCAGAAGACTAAGCTGGTTAAAGTTTGGGCCCGTCCTCTTAACTCACTGTGTTACGCGTGGCTGCTCAGAGGTTCTCGATCGTACCACAGTAGGTCAAACCTGACAGCTGGAAACCTTCACTGTAAAACAGGATCCTGGCAGAGCACAACTAGGTTGTGGGCCTGCCGTGTATCAGCAGACACTCACCGTATGGAGGTTCAACTCTCCCTTCGGCCGCCTTTAATGATACATCCACGTCTGCCACAAT
Source organism: Brachyhypopomus gauderio (assembly GCF_052324685.1). Classification (NCBI taxonomy): domain Eukaryota; kingdom Metazoa; phylum Chordata; class Actinopteri; order Gymnotiformes; family Hypopomidae; genus Brachyhypopomus; species Brachyhypopomus gauderio. Next base: position 19,211,860 of record NC_135212.1, read on the forward strand.
CCAACTCCTTTACCCAGCGCTGAGAACAGTACAAGGCTCTGGGGTATGCGTTTGGCTTGAAGCAGACATAGACTGGTATGTCTGCTTTGTATTAGGGTCATCTAAAAGAACATCCTTTAACCAATCAGGAAGCAGAAGGGGTGGCTGGCTCATGACTAAAGACAGGGGTGGGGACAGCTAGGGAAACTCCTACAGTCCCTGTTTCTGCTCATCTCCTCCAAACATGTCAGAGGTACCAAGCATCAGTTTTAAGCCCAATAAGACCATGAAGTACCACTCAGCTTAATTACTGCCAGAGATGCCGACATCACTCTTGTTCTCAGCCAAACCGGATCTTCTGTTCCACCTGGTAATTCTTATTTCTCTCTTCACACACCCAACCACCCACATCCATCCACCACAATAACTATGCGGAATATGGTGAAGACCGCACTGCCCAGGCTGGTCCATCAGAGGGGAGTCCTGGTGCCAGTCAGGCGTGTCAGGTGCCAGTCACAGCGGATGCTGCAGAACAGACTGGACTGTAGTGGAGGGGTGACGGAGGAAAAGCAAAACTGAACTGTCCATCTGCCCCCCCTCAATAAAGGGCAAACAAGCCGATTCAGATCACCTCATCTGATATTCTAGACTTGAGTAAACAGCTCTTAAGAGAGGATGTGAGAGGGTTTTTTTTAATATTATGGTCATTTATGACAGAAAAAAAATCATTATGACAGGCAATATCATTAGTAGCACAAAATTCACCTGACACCCAAAGTATAATTCTTTGAGTTCTTGCACTAGCTTATCTGTAATCTGTCTGGAGCAGTGACATGGCGACTTAAACCTAAAGTCAGGGCATTCTCCAGACACCTTCTGAAAGATAGCTTCAGACTTCACATCTGATGTCCATTACATGCAAAGAGCACGTTAAGCTGGTTCACACTGTTGTTAGATTACATTCCAGTTCAATTTCAAACCACCAGTGTCTCTTATTCACGAAGCACGTGTTTGTATCTGAATGTCCTATATCTCGTAACTAAACACAGAAAAAGGTTTAATCAAAACTTGCACGAATCAAAACAACGTTTGAAGGATACATACATTTGTGATGCTCTCTGATCTCTGTGCCTAGTTTAATCTTTCCTTATAAGTCAATCAATTTATTATGCATCTCGGAAACAGCAACAGTACTACTGAAAGTACATACTCACGTGGTAACTTAGACCTAGACATGCAATCCACTTAAGGACTACTTAAGTCATTTACCACGCAACTGCAACTTCCTCAAAAATAAAAAAGGATGAAGGAACGACTGTTGGTAGAGTCGCATATTAGCAAAGCCTATTCCATCTAATGGAAATAAAAGCAGGAGGCACATGCACCTAGAGAAAAGAAATAAGATATGTGCACTATAAATAGCTCTTGAAGGATATGGGACGCTGTAACCCACCACTGTTTATCACTGGGTAGCCAAAATGTGTTAAACAAATGATCTTTTAAAAATGTTTTAATCAGTTCAGATCAACAAGAGCTTCATCTGGAACGTTATTAAGTTCTGAGAAATCAGTCCTTTGCAATAACATGAAGAATGCCTTGTTTGTTGTTGTTGTTGTTTATTATGTATACCGCCTCAATCTAAATCATAATAATACTCACCCCATCAACCAGTCCATATTTACTGAACGGGCTCAGCCCAACGAGTGCTGCTGTCCCCGTCCTTTATTTCAGCCCAAGCACAAACTGTCTCGTTCGGGCGGAAAGATCTCTGTGGTCTCCTAAGGCTCCGGAGGATGCCGACGAGACGCTTCCTTATTAAAACAGAACCAGCTCTAGCAGTAAACCCAAGACGAGGTACCGACGGGACCGGAGAAACACCGCTGGCGCCGTAACGAAGGACCGCATTGACTTTGACGTTTGGCGAAGGGGAGCAGTTGGACACTTTCCTCTCTTTCAAACAGAGCACTTGAATTGCGAGCTGGCTTCCAGCTGTTGTCTAGGAGGAACTCGGTTCTTCTGTCAGCAAACCACCATCATTTAACGGCAAATGTCCCGAACTTTGTGCGTTTTGGGGCATGGGTCCTTAGTAACGTTGTAAGGCTGCTGCCGTTGCTGTTATCGAGCTCTGCCATATACAGGACATCCGGAAGTAAACACGGGTCCGACGCCGACCCCAGCTCCGCGGGATGTGGCCTGCAAACCCGAGCATCACGGGATTTGTAGTTTTTACGCACATCGTTTGCACGTTTACGGCGTTCGGCGTGTGTGCGTATGACGCACAGCTCTGCGTTCTTGTTCCTCGTGCCTTTTCTTTGATTAAGAATACTGCGAATTTAATTAAATAATTAAATATGACCTACATATATTGCTAATAATCGTTTTGTTGTCTGTAATGTAGCTGCATGCATTTGCTGTGGTATATGTATACGTAGATATGTTTAAAATTGTAGTGAAGTACACAGTATTTCCAGAGAAACAGGACGTTTCGGACAAAGATCCTTTGTGTACTTCACTACATTTTTAATATATCTTCGCATCTTACCTAAGTACACTGCAGTTACTTGCCCTGGAATCTTCTTAAGATGTATATATATTAACTCAACTGTATAAAGCTGTGTGTGCGTGCTTGTGTGCATGTGTTCATATCACGGACCAGCAGATGGCACCGTTTGTCGTACAAAAACATCTTTCCCCGAGTTCTTTTACATACAATATTGTGGATCAAAAAGTACCACCATTAGCTAGTGTAGAAAGGTGAAATATTGTTTAGGTTTCCTAAGATCGGCAGTGTGTTTTGCACAAAGAGGACTTTAAATATCCACATGTGCGAAATACTCTGTATGGAAGAGTTTTTGTTTAGGCAATACCAATATCCTCTGAATCTAAAAATAGCAAAATATTCATAAATCTGTCCTGTCAGTGAAGATATTATAGTAGCTATATAATTGGAATAACGATCAGAATGCATTTCTTTATGGAAAGTTATCATTTCATAATCTTTATTAAATCTTTATTAAAGTGCGCACTGTGGTTTCACCGAGCATGTGGTGTCCAAGGTCTGGATGGTGCACTAGCTAGACCAGTCTAGTTAAAATTGTCTGCACACCTCTTCCTTGGAGTAATGCATGGGAATTGTGCAGGACAGTCTAAAAGGAATGCACCTCTCAATCTACCTCACCGCTATTTGCATCATTCTCCTTGTTACCTCGAGTTCCCAGATCGCACCTACATTTGAGCTTCTCCTGTTTCTTAAGGAGAGCAAAATAGGGGATGCCGGCAGGTAGATGGCAGAGGCTCCTGTCACGCTTTCCTCCGAGGGCGCGATGACACTGCAGTGTACGCGCCAGCCTGGCCCTCATCACTTACAGAAGCACTCTGAAATCTCCGTGCTGCAGAGCTGAAATAACACCTACGGGGCAGACAAGGTCGCTAAACGGGAGCCATCTCAGCTGTGATCGATCGGAGAGCGTCTGAGCCTCCGCTGCTTCCGCCGCCAGCTCAGTCCGTTCGGAGCGATGACCTCACCTCCTCGCTTCCAACTTTCGTCCAACGTCCCATGCTAGCTCATGCATACACACATGTGCAGTCACACAAACATACGCTCTACAGCCTACTGCAACCTACTTGCTTCTGTGTGTGTGTGTGCGTGTGTGCACATACCAGCACACTGCACTATAAACATCACTGCAATAAACACTACAGAACCACAGGGACCATCGTCCTTGCATTGCCTCACAAGAAGAATGCAATGACAGTTTTACTTGTATAACATTACTAGTTAATAAGTCGGGCCAACATTTTCCATCAGTCGTCATAAAAAATAAGTTTTAAAAATGATGAACAGACCACGCATAGGCTAACCAATAAAAACTGAAAACCTGGTGCCTGATCCTTTTAGAAATTTTGTGAGTTATCGTCACCTAAAGCTTGCTCGGCTCAGTTTAAGCTCCACGGCACAGTAATGGTGCCCTGTTATGCTTGTGCTCCTTATAAAGCTGGACCAAAACTGAATTGTAATTACATTATTTATTCATGGTAATTATAAACTCCTATGACCTTTAATGGTCTCTTATATAATGGCCCTTTAATGGTCTCTTGCACTGCAGCAATGGGGCTGCTGTGTATAACACCATTAAAGGACATAGGAGTTGAAAAAGCATTGCGTTGCGTACTCATGCATAATAAATGGGATGGGGGCTATCACTCTTTGCTTTGGCTGCAAAAATAGACACAAAGACTGAACTTGGTTGACTTTGTGGGTAGAGAGGGGTACACAGGCACAGGGAGGAGCTATGGTTCTCAAACAGGACACTAATGCAAACCTACACACCATCGTTGATCTTTAATGTCCATAGTGGGAGTATTTTACCACCCATTATACTAAGTGTCAACACCCCCTTGCCCTTGAAGAAGTGTTTTACCTGCCATGTCGCTGTGTATACTGTATATGTTTTGCTCTACTAGTGACACAGTGTATTTTTTTCCCTCTGCACTTCCATGGAGATCAAAGTGTAAGCAGCATGAAGGTTCGTTTCTTCTCCAGCCGTGATTGAGAGATGCAGCCGAGTTTGGGAGGCAAGTGATGTTCTTGTTTTTGCTCTGCAGGGATACAGCATCTCAGCATCTCAACATCTCAATCATCCTCATTTTGGGGGGATTGGTGTGTGTTTGTGTTTTTTTTTTAATCTGCTGCACAAGACTGGGCTCATGTTACAGAAACATATTTGCCACATACACATTTGCTCAAAAGGCTCTCACATTTGGGTCATAGGCTCAGTTTTTCTTCTCTCCGCCTGATGCTAGTCAAGAGAAAAAACGGCCTTCTGCACAGAGGTTATGTAAGTTCGGAGGAGGAGCGATAGGAAGATGGAGATGAGGAGACCTGTTTATTTTTAAGGCTGTATTAGTCACTTGCTCTAGATCATGGAAAGGAGAGAGAGAGACTCTTCTGGTGACGCAATGGTTCTTTAACAGTTTCCATATATAAGGTCTGGATCCAGGCGCCAGCCAGCACACAACATGTCCACGTCTGGTTACAATCATCCACTCTTTTCTTCCGCCTCTTACCCACTCTCACGCTAAGGTTTACATGCTCACACGCACACACACACACGCACACACACACACACACACACACACACACACACACACACACACACACACACACACACACACACACACACACGGTTCGTTGCTGTTCCTATAATGCTTCATGTAGTCAGTTGAAAAACAAAACTTCAATATCTCTTTCATCATTCTCTTCAGAACTGGTTATTAATACATATATATGATTGTGAAAAGCAGATGAAAAAAAAGTAAAAAAACAATATTGTGTCCAAATGTGAATGCATTTCTAACGGCAGGCCTACATAATGGAGAAGTATATACACCAGTTTGTGACCATGGCATATTTATTCAGTCCAACTCCACAATGCCCAGAGCTATGACTCTCTTACTTCATGCATTAAGTTTCCTAATGGTTACAATTGAGCAAGGAATTTGGCATGCATCATACAATTAGATATAATAGATGTTAACTACTCAGTCAGGTAGAGATGTGAATGTGAGAACTGAAATTACTGTATGTGTGCATGTGTGTGTACAAGGGGATGTATACTAATCAGTGGACACACTGACTACAGATGCACACACACACACACACACACACACACACACACACACACACACACACACACACACACACACACACACACACACACACACATGCACACACAGCTAGAGGGTATATTTTATTAAAAGCATGTCATGATGTCTAATTCTGTCATGAATGCACAGTGGAAAAGCCATAATGACACTACAAATCTTTGCCTCTATAATGCAACACGTCGGACTTTAACACTTAGCAGTGAATATCGCTTATACACAATTAGATTTAGATGTTGATTGCAACAATAACGGATGGCAATTAACCCCGATGCTCTAATATATTGCTGGCAGCAGTTGAGTGAGCTAGCCGAGGGTGCTTTGGATATTGTTAGGTATCTGAGTAGTCAGTGTCGGTGCCAGGATTAAGCCTTACAACGAATCAATGCCTCATATTGACACTACACCGTGTGCTCTTTGTTTGTGAATGAAATTTATGCATTTGGCAACGCAGCACTAATGCAAGTCTTTTGAGCACACCACTTACCCACAGTAAGATTAATCAGAGTTTAATGGGCATCTGACAGAATCAAATGCCTTTTTTCACCCCGAGAATATACTTTTATCTCCAAATCTAGCGCAGTTTAGGTCTCATTGACGAGGTCTGATAATTATTTCACTTCTATTTGCATATTTAAGAGAGCAGTCTGACTTACAGCTTTTACTGTAATAACACGATTTGTAAGAGCACTATCCATCTGTTCGCTTAGTACAGCATTAAATCGACAGTATCAATTATTGCTGAACTGTGATTTGTCCTCAGGTGCTGAAGTTTAATTTATTATAAATTTTCAAGCTAATTTCACACTGTGAAATAACTAGCAGTCACTGAAACCCATGTGTTCAACACACTCATCTAATATGCTATATATTTAATTGTTCATGCTTTGTTGGGATTTCCATTGTAATTTAAAACAATGCCAGATCAATCACACAAAGTTTTGCAGGCTCAGATATTTACCTAATATCTAAGAGTCACCAGTAAAAATGAATATAAGAGGAGTTCTGAACATGCCATTTTCATAGAATCAAACAGAAACAATGAAGAAGTCTTCAAATATTATATTATTGCTCATTTCCAGAATGAAACCAATACAATAAATTAAAACAATAATGCATGAAACATTAAATAGTACATTGAAATAATTGCTGTTATTTTTTGTCCTTTACATATACGTATGTAAATAGTTTTGGATATACGTGGAGCTTAGTACTGCTAGGGTGCAGCTTGTCTGTCTATAGGTAGCCAGCTATTTCTGAGCATGCCCAGTGCACAGTAGTAGGTCTGAGAGTTCCTCTCAGCTTAACACACCAACTATGTTCACAAACTAATAAAAGGCCATAGAGGCTATTGATAACACTGTCAAAAATATTAAAGAGCCCTGTGAAATGATCTCAGTCTGGAGCATAAATATATTACAGCTTTTTTAATTAAAGTTGCTCTTATGTTGATCAGGAGCATCTATCTCTGTCAAGAATGCGTCAGCATTTTTTTTTTGTTCTATTAGCCATGCAGCAAAATACATTTCCCATACTGGGAATCCTTCATGTGGAGGGTACCTCAAAATGTCTGCATGAGTTCACATTTGCTCTGTGGAGTGACATTTGTCCCCTACTGCATGTCACAACATTAGGGTGAGTATTAAAGCTGTAGAGTTGGCTGACCCCTGTGTCCACTGTCCTTTGGAGTGCTCGTTTGAGCTGTCCTTTGGAGTGCTTGTTTGAGCTGTCCTTTGGAGTGCTCATTTGAGCTGTCCTTTGGAGTGCTCGTTTGAGCTGTCCTTTGGAGTGCTCGTTTGAGCTGTCCTTTGGAGTGCTCATTTGAGATGTCCTTTGGAGTGCTTGTTTGAGCTGTCCTTTGGAGTGCTCGTTTGAGCCTGCGCTCAGCTTCCTGGTTCATGAACAATCACCTTTATCTCTGTGTCAGTCCAGTAAAATCATGATGGAAGGAGCACTTTTTCAAAAATAGATCTCTGTAATAAATAAACAGTCCGCTTTCTCTCGCTCTCTCACAGACGTCTTGAGAATGTCGGGGTGGACGGCGTCATTTCGAGCTTGCCTTTGTCACGACACCTCAATGACCTCCACACTGCCGGAGAAGCTGGACTGCTTCCCGAGCGTCCCGAAGTCCTCGCTGCCACGCACGTTGCCGACGGTCTCTTCAAACTCCATTTGGCAGCTGCGTCGTTTGAACTGCGCGTCAGCTCGCGTCGCTCCGCGCCCTGCCATACCCTCCGTTGGCCAGACGCCACAGAGATCCTGCGTCTCTTGCCATTTGTCCTGGTGGTGTGCCCTGGGTGTGGGGGCGGCGGCCTGCCCACCATGGCCTGTCACAGCACAAGCCGGAGTCCCACCGAATCGTGCCAAGCTCCCACTGACCCCACCGGGTGCATCCGGTTCTGAGCCAAAGAACCACCGGCGGTCTTCGGTAGGTGTGACAGGTGTGGTGGCTTGGGTCGTGCACCTGTGCTTGGTCCAGACGGTCGAGGCAGTCAGGGGCAGGCTGAGGAAAGGTGTCGTCTGCGAGTTGGCATCAGGATCTTGCGATCTTTGCTGGTTCTGATTCAGGTCAAGGGAGAGGGTCGCTGCAGACAGCCTGCCAAAGCCACCAGTCTCTTGTCTGTGTCTCTCACATTTAAGCTGTGATTCTCTCACTGTAGATGAACGTGACTCAGTCATACTCGGCCTGTCTTGTGACGGAGAGCATTGATGTGAGATTCTTGGGCTCTTTGGACTGTCAAGTTTGAGAAGCCTGGGCATTTTTTCTGAGTCTGACGGTGAGAGCTTGGGGGATCTTTGACAGTGATGGCTTGAAGTGCAGTCAGATTTGATGTCAAGGGAGAAGGAACATTTGAGCTTTTTACTTTGGATGATTTGGTCTGTGGACAGGTGAAGACTGCTGAGGTCTTTCTGCAGTGAGGTAGGCGAGGGTGGCTTGACGTTTATAAGGCGCGTTTCACGTGTTGTTTGATGAGACTGGTCTGCCTGTGTGCTCTGCTCCACTGTATCTTCAAGCTCTGCTACCTCCTCAGGACGGTCGGACGCTGACCTCAGAGGGTTGCATGTTAAGGCTGTCTGCAGTCTTAGGTCTTTCTCAAACTCCAGCAACTGTCCTAGGAAGTTGAAATTTGGTGATATAGATGGACGACGATCCTTCACAAACCTAAAAGAAGCAAAAGGACGTCACAAGTTGTACGTCTTTCAAAGAGAAGACAGTTAAAACGCTCTTTGTGAAGAATTAGAACCGTGCTGTTGATATTACCTACTCTAATTAATAATAAGTAACAGGAGTGATACTGGAACATTTCAGTGTGTCTGCATGTAAAAGTTGACGTCATTACCTATAGGCGTCATCTGATGACAAGCCCATGGTCTTCATGATATAAGCAATCGCAATGGTGGCAGAGCGAGAGATTCCTGCCAGACAGTGAACAATAACTCTACAGTTTGACACTCTGGCTTTGTCTGGAGAGAGAGAGAGAGAGAGAGAGAGAGAGAGAGAGAGAGAGAGAGAGAGAGAGAGAGAGAGAGAGAGAGAGAGAAAAAGAGAGAGAAAACCAGTCAGAACCAGCAATGCCATTCCGGCACCAACAGAACATTAGGTTTAGGTTTACTGCCCTCCTCGAGAGTTGACATCACTCAGACCTCCCATAAAGTGTTTCTCTGAGACCTGAATTGGTCTATTATAATCGTACTCTTCGTCATTACCCTAAGCGGAACAATTTAGCTATTCTGGGTTGACTCGGTCAAGCCTGACTCTCTGTGCTGTATCAGCAAACCGTTTCGTTCTGGAGGAATATTCTTACCTATGAATTCGTTGGTTTTCTCTAGCCAGGGAAGCAGCTTCTCACAGTAGCTGTCATTGACGGGAATGCGCAGGAAGTGGTTCTCACTTATAAAGTCAGGCTTTGGACAAGTGTTGCTCGCATTCAGAACATAGGTAATGCCATTCTGAATCATCAGTTCCTGTAGACACAAACATGATTTTAAACAACCATTAGATCTATGAATTCACACTCCTTCCTCAAAAAAAACCCCCCAAAACAGAATTGGTAGGCAGATGGTTGAGTTGCATCAGTGGTTTCAGTCCTACACACATGCCTATTTTCATTTTAGTGCTATCTGGGTCAAAGTTAGATGAATATTATACAAGATAATGAAGATGATTAAAATCAAAGAATCGAGATGAAATTTCCCTTCAAGCTACTCTAAACTCACTCAAGCTTTTGTTTGTTTGTTATAGCCAGAGAAGCCCTTCCGCTCCCCCACCTTGTTGAGGACGTCTTTCTGTGAGCCCAGGTAGAGGTGAGGCAGAATGCAAGTGGGGCCCAGGTTGGCCACGGGTAGACAGGGCTGGGAGAGGCTGAGGGGGAGTATGGAGGCCTGCTTACTCTCACACAGGTCAGGGAAGCACGCGGCAAAGGCTGCAAAGCCACCTAGAGGTGCGTGAGAGAGAGAGAGAGAGAGAGAGAGAGAGAGAGAGAGAGAGAGAGAGAATGAACAAGGCTTAAAATAATGCATCAACAACCCTGCATTGACCCACACAGTTCAATATGCACCATGCATTGGCTCTTGGTGACAGGCCAAACTACCGGAAGGATTGCAGGGGGGGGGCATTGCAATGCGACATAGTGCTGACGATGGGGGGAGGGGGGGGGGCATTTAGTAGCCCCATACTTTGAGATGGAGAGGGATCCAAATCATCCCTAACCGGACCAGTAGACCTGCAGTTAAAGTAGACCTACCTCCACCTTAAAGCAAGGAACCACACTACCCCCTATTCTGACCTTGCTGGGTATTTTTTAATTCCTAAACTCCAGTGACTATCATTCATAATCAAACAGATATTAAACGTAATAGGGAACTCAGGGCAATATATTTGTGAAGTAGAAAGAATTTGATTGCTCTGCCAAGCTTGTTCACCCTGAGTTGGAGTTAGTGTGGCTGGTGAAAGCGAACGCCTGGCCCTTTAAGAGGCCCATATGGTGTCAGTGTCTGCTGCTTCGGTCTCTTGCTTCCTGCATGATCTCATCTCCTCTTCCAGAGATCAGCATCACACTATGGGAATGAAGCTGGCCACAAGAACATGGCAGTCCAACCGCAGTCCAGGGACATGCTCTCCAACACAGATACACACACACACACACACACACAAAAAACACACACGCGCACGCACACATGTACGCACACACACACACACACACACAAAAAACACACACACACACGCACACACAAGTACTCACACACACACACACATGTGCACACACACACAAGGGCATTTTCACACATGCACATGATCCCAGGCCAGCTACAAGGACTGGGTCTGCAGTCACTACCCAAGGATCGAGAGTCATGAACCTCCATCCACCAACACACTTACTCTCTCAGAAAAACAAACTCTCTCCAGTCACTGACCTCTCTTGAGCCACAGTCCATTTCAACTGTTTCCCAGCGTACGTTAATGTATTTTTGGCTCCTACAGCTTTAACAGAGTGTGTTCTGCCCCCTCCGTTTCTTCAGCAAAATATTACGTCACGCCTAAACA